>NW_020621936.1:7788781-7892907 GCF_003573695.1 Papaver somniferum | reverse complement strand
GAGTTCATCTTCTTCGTCTAAGACTAATGTTTCTAAATTGCTAGACTCTAAAACAATATTCTCAGAATAAACTCGTTCCTCTAAACTATCGTTGGCTTCGTAATCATAAGGAAATACTACATCGTCTAAAACGGGAGTATCTCTAGTCAAATCCTCGTCCTTTTGAATAGGTGAATAATTATTAAAATTATTTGGATTTGAACAAGAAACATTATCATTATTAAGTTCAATTGGAGTAACAAATTCCTGATCACTATGCCTACTTATTTCAAATTCTTCATTAACACTATCCTCATCATAATCATTATAATAACATGAAAATAGTTGGACCTCATATAAACAAGTAGTGTTACCAATTTTATCCTCGTCGTCTTGATTATGTGAATAACTATCTTCATTCTCAAAGGTATTATTGGATACACTATATTGGAAATTCAAGTTATTTCGAGCAATACTTTCGTTCGTCTCTAACTCAAGTCTACGTGTGGACTCAACTATCCTATCAAGGGTCTCCTCCAAAGAAAGTTCCCTTAGTGTTGTATCTAAGTTTTGAGTTAATCTATTGAGGATATCTTCTAAAGATTCAGTCGTTGTTGCAGTCCTTTCGTCCATAACTACGTTATTCACCTCAGCTAACTTACATGTCGATTCAGCTAACTTTCATGTCGACTCAGCTAAACTCCTGAGAGACTCTTCTAGAGAAGGAATAGGAACTGAAGGATCATAAAAATGACTACTTTTCAATAGTTTGATTGTATCCTCTAGAGACGAAGAACTAGTACTATAATCTTCTTGCTCGTGAGACTGATGCACATGTGGATAGTAATTGGGCTCACCAGGGTATGACCCATATCCTTCCAAAGGTTAGCGTTCCCAACCACTATTCACACTATGTTAAGAGTAATGTCCATATTGTTCAGTTGGATAATCATATTCATTGTGATGGCTATTATAATACCAGATTGACATCCTAACTGCAAGGGAATTCTTCACAAGCACAAACAAGGATGACTCAACCACAACAAGCCTATTTTATCTAGCAAACAAAAAGCATGATGGATACACTTAGATTGTTTCTAGACCAGCTTCTAATCCTTCGAAAGGGAATTCGTTACAATTTAAGCAAACCCCTCTGGAATCAATCCGAGTCAAAGTAAGTTGAATACAGACGGGGGATGAACCGTTGAAGTCGACTCGGGCCACGACTCCTATGTCATGTACGAACCCGAGGGGCCGAGGCGATATCATAATCGCCGTCCTTCCCTGTGCAGTTTATATTTGAAACTACCCTTCCGTAGGGTTTAAAAAAATTAATGTCCAATGTCCAAAAATAAAGTCCAAAAAGAAAAAAGGTCCAAAAATAAAAATATTACAAAAATAAAAACCTTAATTACAGTTTCTAAAAAAAATAAAATAAAATTATTTACAAAATCTTCTTCTTCACTCCTTTTGGATTTCTATTTTCTTTCCTTTTTGGGCTTTGCCTTTCTTTTCAGCACTTTCTTTTTTTCTTAGACTTAGCTCCAAATCTGAAAGCAAACAAAAATTCCAAAACGCGTAAAAAAGAACAAAAAAAATAAAACCTAAAAACAGATCTATAAACAAATTCCCGGCAGCGGCGCCAAAAATTGATCGAATTTTGAATAGTGGTAAATAGGTTGTCGTTCACTCGGACTTTGTTGAGATTGATTTTAGGCATAAATAAAGAAAATAATAAAATAATAAAAAGTATATACAAATTATTGTCACACGATGAAGAGAGAACAAGAATCAGGATTCCACTGCTTTTCATGTTCATGGGGTTCATAAATTAATCCTAGACTTTTATAGCTCAAAACAAAAGAAACAATAACTCTATTCTTTGCCAAAGTAGATTTCGTAAAACATTAGTTGTAAGTTGTGAACATGACGCATCAAAAGTAATTAAAACCAAGCATGCGACATCAAACAAAATAACAAATAATTAATAGAAATCATAAAAAAATTAAATTCTATGCAAATAGTCAAATAAGGAATTAATTAAGTTACCACGTTCATGAAAAAGTCGCTTCCTCCGTCGCCCCGGCGTTGGGGTTTAGCTCATCACGTCGAAAACACACTCAAAGGAATTTTTCATTGCTCAAAAGGTGCTTACAAGGATGAAAATATATGAAAACAGAGATTCGTAACAATTATAATTGTTACAAGTGATACTGTTACAGAACGATAAAAGGCAATTGTTGCTGATACTGTAGCTCTGCGACCCACGGGTAATTGTCGTTGTCACTGTTGATGAACGACTGTATTTTATGGTCTTATGTTCTTCGTTCTTCCTTCAATGGCAGCAGCAGAGACAAGCTCTGCAACTCCCTATTCTCTGTTCTATTATTCCTCCTAACTCTCCATCCTCCTCTCTGAGTCCCCAGAAACATATTTATACCCACAGGAACTCCAAATCTTTCGAGTAATTGCAAAATATTTATGATTATTCTCCATGCAAGATACGAGATATTTTTTTTCCTTTTTTCACCTCTTCACGCGCCTTACAGCTGCACACTCTCCTTATTTATCTCTGACACGCTCCAAACTGTTGCTCGAGTCAACAAACATGCTCAGAAATCGTTCAAACTCATGCAATCCCGTGAAATAACTCTCTCATGCACGTACTTCCCTGTTTTCATCTCTTGGATTATCTAGCCAATTTTAATCGAAACAGACAATCATACCACGCCTGTTACGTCAAATCAAGACATCTCAATAAATCTCAGCCATTGAATCTCTCTATAACACCCCTAAATATCGATTCCAACATCTGCCTGTGTCTGTCATATTTTCCCGCCAAAATCCATTTTCAAACGATGAAGATGGGTGCTAAAGACAAATTTGGGCTACACATAGCCATGGGTGTTGAGAATGAATTTGGGTTATACATAGCCATGGTTCCCCTTATCCAAACTTGGAGTCCGCTTAACAAATGTCCTCCGGGGACGCTCCGAGTGATTTTTCGAGCCGAATTTTCCAAAAATGATTATTTCCCAAAAATACCTACAAACACATAAAACACCATAATAAGTACGAAATCGAGTACTAACAATACGACGCATTGAGGACAAATTAGACACATAAATACGTCTATTAGTTCGACCGAGCAATGCTTTAACACATACAAACAAAATAAATCAACTTGCATAATTATTTACCTCAACCGGAAGCAATTGAATCAAACATAGACATTATAGTACTGCAATTGTAAGGAAATTTTGTAAGCCTAAACAATTGATACAAAACAATAAAGCAAAGTAACAATAGTTTTTCTTAACCGGAAACAATTGAATCACATACACATCCATACACGAATAATGGAATAAACATCAATTGTACCGAAATTTTGTTAAGAAAAAGCAATAAATATATGCAATAAAATCAAGCTTTTCTTAAACAGGAAAACGATTAACTAACAAATTTGTTACCTCAAGCTCGGCATCCTCTTATCCCCTTAAGATATATCATTAAGCGCAAGTTCACATAAAACTCTCCCCCGTTGTGTTGTCATCCTCTCGCAAAATAAAAGAACAACAACAAGGACCAACCTTTACCAGAGAAAGGTTGAAAACCGGTTTTAACTAATGCGATGCAAAAGTTGAAACCCCGAAATTCATATGCTTTTATGCTAAACCAAATGATTCAACATATTGTGACTTTTTCACATATAAGTTTCAATCGTACCCCTTATGATCCTTTGATAAATCCTACCAACATGGCCTAGAACTTAATCCTGCTAAACCAAAAAGTCACCCAAACCATAAGGGTTCACACAATATGAGATCGAATATTAAGGTCATGAAAACCGAAATCAAACATTCCATAAGCATACATAGCAATAAAATAAAGCATTCAAGCATAGGCTATGTAATCGAAAACTATCACAAGGAAAAATTATAAACTAATTATTTTATTCATAAATAAGATAGTTTTATTCATAATAGACCTTATACAATTATTGAAAGAAATCAAAAAATGATGTCTATTTTTCTGTATTAATCCTTCATCTCAATGTTAGAGGAAGGTAGATTATTACTTTCAGTGTTCAGCTTATGAAATTCTTCAAGTAGATAACCTTGTTGTTTGACCAGAATTTCTTGCCGTTGAGAAATTTTCGTGAAGGATTCTGCAAGAACATGTAATTCTGTCTTTGATTGAACACAGAAGTGTGTCAATGCTATACACTGATCTTTCTTCAGCATATTTCCTCTTTCCTTCTTGCTAAGCCAATCTTTTTTTTTTTTGATTTTGCTCTTTGATTTCTCTATATCAAGAGAAGATGCAGACTTATTCTTAAAGTGTTCTTTCTGATCTAGCATCTTATCAAGAGACGACATTGGATCCAGACTCATAGTTCAGACAAGGTATGACCAAAGAAGGAGACTGATCTTTTTATAATTTTCATACTTCTGAAAATATAATATTCCTATAAATACGAATATCTTAAATATTTTCAATTACTAGATTTTATTTCCATAATATACACATAAGTGCCTTGATCTTTCTTCTTCCTCACTCAAAATTTGGCACACATGGTGAGGAAATAATTCTAATACCGATCAGGTGGTATTAGTATGCGATATTCTCTCATTATGGAATTTTGAACAACCAGAGTGTCCTTGATCTAGTATCCTATGAGAAAGTCTCTTTTTCTTACCTCGAACTAGCGAAGTATCTTGAGATTGACTAGGGTTGCATATGCAACTTTTAGCAATTATGTTTTTGAGACAGTTTTTGCATCTTGTCTTATTTTTCCCTTTACCATTAGATGATTTAATAACATCGGAAGACATGTCCATTTTCAAAATGGGTAAATCACTAATGGAGGAGGAAGAAATAAGATTGACAACTAATGCAATATTAGTCGTTTCCTCTTCTTCAGAATCTATGAATCAGAGGTCTCATCTAGAGTTACAGCCAGAGCCTTGCTTCCAGTGTATTTCTTAAGATTGGGACAGTCTTTAGCAATATGACCAAACCCTTTACACTTAAAGAACTGAGGATGATATTCATCATCTTCTTCCTGATCTTTTTTGACAGGAACTCAATCATATAGACGAGGAGATGATGCGCATCCTTTATAAATCTCTTATTTCTTTTTGCAGTTGCAGGAAATCCTACACTACACCCCTCACAATATTTCATCAACATTCAACTCATTTTTGGATCAACAATCTTAATTTTATTGATGAATCTTTGAACAATCTTACAAGAAAAGATAAAGGAATCAAGAATAACCACTGCTCTGGATTTTCTCTCTCTTATTTACTTGCTTCTCACTCAGAAAAGATCTCTCCCCTTCCTTTACAACTGAACGGATATTTATAGGGAATTACATAGTGGATGACAGCTAATATGTCCTTTATTTTCGGATATGACTTGCGACATTATCGCAACCTTATAAATATCAATCTCTCAAAACTTCCTTATTTTCGCAGGACCGTCACACTTTTCTCATGATTTGGTTGATGTCGTTTACTATGTCGTTTTTGAAGTTGTTCTGTGACACTGTCATGTTGTGTTGTTAATAATTTTGCTGAGGCATTGTTGCTGCGAGATTCTGATCCTACATCTTGCCTCTTCTCATATCTTCTCTGCGAAGTAGAGAACGATGTGAGAAATGCCGCAGCTATCCATCACTTCAAATTCTGCATTTATCACACGTATCCTTTCTCCCATATGTTTCTTGACACGTCTTCTGTAACCGTTGTTTTTCAACCTCTCACGTCTTTTCCCATTAATTTGTTTATCTTCTCGAAAATCTCCTCTATATATACTCTTATTACTCTCCCTTTTCTTCTTTTTTACTCTCTTTTTCATCTTCTCTGCAACTTCATCATTTTCTCCGTAAATTCCTCTGCTGTAATTTTTCTTCTATCTTCCTTCTTCAGTCTTCTTAATTCTTCATCCATTCCCATACTCTATATTCAGATATGCCTCCAAGTGGTCAAAAACATGAGAAAACCTTAAAGGAAGTTCAAAAAGATCTTGCCGAGAAAGGTTTCACACTTTCTACCATTCCTGGTGAAAGTGCTAAATCAATTATTTCTATCAAACTTTGCTCTGATCAACATTGTGATGATCAATCAATCATAGTTTCGTTGGGTCAAATTCTCGCAGGTCTCCCCACTTCTCTTTATGACCCAGATATTCCTTTGTTCTATGATATTCTCGCTCACTCGGGATTTTCGCGAGCTATCTTCCAATTGAGTGGGGATTGCATCCGTCTGATGCTGGAGTTCGCTAACCGTGGTGCTGGTAAAGGATCTCTTTATTCCAAAGAACTTAGGGATCCTAAATTCGTAGATCTAGAGATATTCGCTGAGAAGTATACAATAGCGAATTTCTTCGAAAATTATGAATTAATATCCATGAAGAAAGAGAATACTCGCTGGGGTATTCGCTTGAAAAGGAAGGATGTTATTGCTGAAGATAAAATGCTCATGCATGACATTGATTGGCATTATGGAATAAATAAAACCCCTCGCCAATCCAAAGATGATAAATGGTGCGTCTTCCCCTTGATGCTGAAAGGACCCTATATTGCTGATTCTGATGTCATTCCTGCGAATCTCACCGCTTATCGACCCTGGGTATTCTCTTGGCCTGATAAAGTGAAAGTGGTATATTTATTCTAATTTCGCCCACTTTATGTTTCTTTATTTATCTTTATTCTTTTGTTCGTTGATTCTTGCGACATTCTACAGATCCATAAACTGAAAGATAGCTACCGCGGGACTGGTAAAACCAATACCTTGATAGCTCTTCGCTCATACGCAAATGAGGTAAGAAATATTCTTTTATGATTTTAAATAATATATTGTTGTCTCTGTTTCTTATCTTCATTTGTGTGTGAAGGTTATTGCTGAAGTAGAAGAATCCACCAAGGCTGCGACGGCTGGTGATAAGGGTAAAGATATTCTTCGCAAAGGAAAATCATCTGCATCCTCTTCAAAGAAAATAAAGAGAGTGAATTCTCCTCCTCCTTCAGATGTTCATTTCCCTGATGGTTCTGAAGATGACGAAGACAAGAAAGATGATGATGACGACTCTGCTGCGAATAAAGATTCTCCACCTGAATCCTCTATGGCACAGTTATCTGGTATCTTCTCTGATTCTTGGCAAGGGATGGGACATAATTGCCTCGCCGGTATATGCAAAGCTCTCGCAACTATTTGCGATACTCCTTTGTTGGATGGTGATAGTTCTCTTCGTGGAGTCTCCAGATCAGTGACTCCTAGCTTCCTAAATTCCCTCAATAGTTTGGTATACTTTCGCCTTTTTACTTCTTCATTATTGTGACTCAAAATTTCTTTTTATTTTAATTATTTTTTGTATTTTCTTCGCAGGCTGGAAAAGCTTCTTTCGTTGTTGCCTCAGATTTGGAGAGGAGACGCGAAATTCTTGAAAAGAAGAATCTTCAATTTCGTACGAAGAATGAAGAACTGGAAATTGAAGCTAAAGGTCTTGTGAGAAGAACGAACAATTAGAAGCTGAAGTTAAAGGTCTTCGCGAGAAGAACAAACAACTAGAAACCGACACTTCTTCGCAAAGGAACAAAATTTCTACTCTTCAAAAAGCTAATGATCAGCTCTATGGTATGAAATTTTTCTCCTTTCCATTCATTCATCCTATTATCTTATCTTATTTGATTAATCATTTTTGCAGACATTTATGGTCTTTCTGATGAAGCCATTCTTCTTCGTTCATTTCCCGATGCCCTAGATAATGACACTCTTCTTGAACATCTTAATAAATCTTTGAATAGTTTCTCTAATGATAAAATTTCATCTCTGCCTTTGAATGAACTTAAATCCAAATTTCGCCTCTTAGAGATTGATCATAGATCTAGTTTAGGTTTAGCCAACCAATTTAAACGTTTTTATCTCAATTCTAAAGAGAAGATCAATGAATTAAGAACCAAGATTAGCAAACTTATAGATGATAAAGATCGTATCTCTGATCAAGGTGTTAAGGCTTTGGCGAAATTCCAAGAGACTCTTCTTGAGGTTCAACTTGAACGAGATGAAGCCAATCGTAAAAATGCGGTGCTTAGCGAGAGAGAAAACCAAGTTCGTTCTCGTCTTCTCATAAATAGTGATGATGAGTTCGCTTGGGCCGCGACAATCTTGGATAACGCTAGAAAAGATTTAGGTGTAAATGTTAGTCTCCAAGTTGAGCATACAGCCTTGATTAGAGATATGATTTCTGAGAGAGAAGGTCATTAACTGTTTTCCTTTATTAATCTTTGGTTTTTCACGAGTTTTTATCAAGTTACTGATTAATTACTATATGCTTCGCAGGATCTGAAAGTAGATATCGCCAAAGAGTTGAGGAACTTGAAGCTGAAAAAGAGAAACTCGCAAAGAATCTTTCTTCTCGCAACGACAAATATTCTAGATTAAATGTAGGATCAGAATCTCGCAATGATAATGTTTCAGCGAAATTATTAATGAAACAACACTTAAGCGTCGCAGAATAATTCCAGAACTGATAAAATAAATGACGACAGCTAAGATCACGAGAAAGTTATGATAGTCCTGCGAAAATTAGAGAGTTTGCGAAATTAATATTTGTAAGGTTGCGAGAATGTCGCAGACCATATCCGAAAATAAAGGACAGATTAGCTGTCATCCACTATGTATTTCCTTATAAATAGTCATTCGAGTTGTAAAGAGTGGAGAGATCTTTTTTGAGTAAGAAACAAGTAAATATGAGAGAGAAAGTTTAGAGTAGAGATCATTCTTTAGTTCTTTATCTTTTCTTGTAAGAACATCCAAAGATTAATCAATAAAATTAAGAATATAAACTTAAAATGAGTTGATTAATAATGAAATCACATGAAGAATGTAGTGTAGGATTTCCTGCAACTACATAATGGCGCTAGAAACATGGAATTGAAGATCGAAAGTTGAAGATTGTTGATTGAGAATATTCAAGTCAAGAAAGTGATTAAATAAATCAGTGAATCAGTTAGAAGAAAGATGAATAGAATTAATGAAAATGGCAAAAGATTGAAGTGTAATATGATAACAAAAACGATGATTAATGAATTCCATGAAAACATCAAAGGAAGAATACATAAACGAAATTTTGAAGGAAGGAAAGTTATGGCGGTAGAAAAAACATCACCCTTGAAAGATTGGGAAAAGCAAAAAATTGCATTCATGGCGGAAGAAATACCAAAAGAAAATTTGAACCACACATCTCCGTTGGTCATCACAGTGCCTATTACACGAAAAGAAAAGGAGACAACAATAAAATCCACAGGAGAATGGATGTTGAACACAACTTTAATCGATACAGGAAGTTCAGTTGATATAATATTTTATCACGCATTCCGGGGAATGGGATTTAATGATGAAGAAATGTCCAGTTCAATATATTTTGTTCACGGCATTGGAAAATCCACAACAAAACCTAAAGGAGAGATAGTGGTACGAATTCCACTTGGAGAAATCGAAACACATGTAACATTGTGCGTGGTGGATATGGAATCGCCATATAATATGTTATTAGGAATATCATGGATACATGCGATAAAAGCTGTGGTATCAACGTTGCATCAATGTGTTAAATTCCCCACTCCAAGGTGAAATCAGAGGATATGTTGACAATGCGAAATTATGTCATCAAATTGAAGTAAAACATTATGAAGTACAAGCAAAAAAGAAACAATTTCGCAGAAAATTGGCAAAGGAAGCAAAGAAGGAAGAAGAATTTAGAGTATATATGATAAGGGCAAAAGAAGGCAAAGGAGTACCCAGCGAAATTTTGGAAGAAGGAGAAGGACCCATAAACACAATAAAAGAACCAACACCAATGGGAGAACCTAAACCCATTTACACTGCCGCAGAACCAACAAAAGAAATAAACGTTGGGACTATAGAGGAGCCTCTAATGTTGAGAATTGGAACCAAAATGGATATAGAAGAAGAAGAAAGAACTGTTAACTTGTTGCAAGAATATAAAGATATTTTCGCTGGAAGCATGGATGAGATACCAGGAATAGATCTATCAATTGCATTCCATAAATTGGAGATTAAAAAAAATGTGAGACCATTGAAACAGAGAATAAGAAAAATTGCAACAACTTACCATTCCCAAATAGAAGAAGAACTACAGAAAATGCTTGAGGAAGGAATTATAAAAGAAGCTAAATACCCAGAATGGATAGCGAATATGGTCATTGTCCCAAAGAAAAACAAAGGAATCAGGATTTGCATAGATTTCACTGATTTAAACAAATCTTGCCCCAAAGATAGTTTTCCGTTACCAGATATTCCTCAAATGGTGGAATCCGCAGCGGGAAATGATAGGGTATCATCTTTAGATGGGTACAAAGGGTATAACCAAATCCCTCTCGCTGAAGAAGATCAAGAACATACTGCTTTCTTTCCCCCTAGAGGTTTATATTGTTACACGAAAATGCCATTTGGTTTGCGAAACGCGGGAGCGACATATCAAAGAATGGTAGAGAAGGTGTTCGCGAAATGGATACACAAAACATTAGAAGTATACGTGGACGACATGTTAGTAAAGAGTAAAGAAGCTAAAGACCATGTACAAGACCTGAGGGAGATTTTTGAACAAATGCGGCAGTATAACATTAAATTGAATCCTGAGAAGTGTACTATTGGAGTTGCTTCGGGAAATTTTTTAGGCTACATTGTATCAAAGGAAGGAATACAAGTTGATCCGGAAAAATTGCAAGCAGTTCGTGACATGCCAACACCAGCAACAATAAAATATGTACAAAAGTTGAATGGACTTCTAGCTTCGCTGGGAGATTTATTTCGCGATCATCAGACGACTGCAAATATTTTTTCGATATACTCAAGAAGGGTGCGAAATTTAAATGGACTGATGAATGTGAAAAAGCTTTTCAAGGAAGGACATCTTATGAATACAACTATTTTACAAAAATCAGAATCAGGAGAAGAATTATTGATCTATCTTGCGACGACGTCGCATGCATTAAGTGTTGTGTTATTGCGAGTAGACGCATGAGTGGAGAAACCCATTTATTACATTAGCAAAACTTTTAATAGTGCCGAGAAGAATTACTCAAAGATTGAAAAGTTAATTTTAGCATTAGTTTATGCATCATTTAAACTCCGCATATACTTTCAAGCACACAAGATAAAGGTATTAACAAAGGTACCAATTGAATCAGTGATGAAGAATTCTAAAAGATCAGGAAGAGTGGAGAGATGGAACGCACAAGTAGGTCACTTTGATATTAAATATGAAATTCTGTGTTCACCAAAATCACAAGTTGTTGCAGATTTTTTGGCAGAATTTCCTTTAGAAGAAGATGAAGCAGTAGAAGAAATGATGGAGGTAGAAGAAGAACATGGAGATCCAAAAGATTTGTTAACAGAACCAAATAGATGGGATATATTGGTAGATAGATCATCAAATGGAGAAGGAAATGTAGTAGCAATTGTTTTAATTTCGCCAGAAGGAATAAAGATGGCTTTTTCATTCAGATTGGAATTTGCATCCACTAATAATGAAACAAAATATGAAGTTGTGGTACATGCCTTAAGATTCGCAATAGAAAGGAAATTAGAAAATGCCAAGATCACTAGTGATTCGCAACTAGTTATTCGCCGAATAAAGGGAGAGTATACTACAAATGAACCATCCTTGAAGAAATACAAGAAGCTGGTTGAAGAATTGTCAGCGAAAATCCAAAAAATAAGATGGAGGCATATTTCAAGAAAGGATAACAGACTCGCAGACGCTTTTGCTTTCATCTCAAGCATGATGACAGATCCAACTGCGAGATGCATAAAAATACAAACACTTTTGTCACCATCAATCAATAAAGAAGAAGAAGACGTGGACGTGATGATAATAGACAATGAAAAAGAAGAACAAATGAACAATATCGCAGACTGGAGAATGAAACTTCATGCATATTTGGCGAAAGGAGAAACACCAAGAAATAGATTGGAAACACACAAGCTAAAAAGCCGTGCAACGAATTATGAATTAAGAGATGGGTTGCTATACCGAAAGTCCTTTAATGGACCATCGCTCAGATGTTTGACACGAGAGGAAGGAGAAAAGGTGCTAAAAATGTTACATAGTGGGGATGTTGGCAATCATAGTGGAGGAAGATCTTTGGCACATAGAGCAAAAACGCAAGGTTATTACTGGCCATACATGCATGAAGATGCAAAACAAATATCAATACATTGCGAAGATTGTCAGCGCATGGAAAGAAAATACATGCACCTGGAGCACCATTGTCATCTTCAACTAGTGTATGGCCTTTTGGAAAGTGGGGCTTAGATATTGTGGGGACATTTTTACCAGGATCTGGACAATTTACAACTTAGAATTCATCCTCAATCAATAGGTGTTTATCTACTCATGGATGTAGAAACATCCATGATATACATATGAGAAAAGTAAGAGATAACGTTACGATTGAATCGCTCCTTGTGATGTTTCTTCTCTCCAAACCCTAAAAATTTCGTGACCTAAAGATATATTATCATTTCACATAACCTAATACCTTTTTATAGGTTTACATTGCTTGGCCTTCACGTATTGGATTTAGGTTTAGGAACCGACCCAAAATAACGAAATAACGTTCCCAAACGTGCCCTTAAGTCTTCCAAGGAGTAAAAACACGTTTCCCATTTGCTAAGTGCGCGAACTCAGTCCGCAAACTTCAAAATCCAGCAGAAATTTTCGGAATTAAGTCTGCGAACCCTGTCCGCAAACCCAGTTCGCGGACTGCACTATCTTCGGTTTTCAATAAAACTGTTTTGGCACAACTTCTTCATCCGAACTCGGAATGACCTCATTCTTTTTGCATTCTTTTTATCTTTCAATTATATTAAAGATGGTGATGATAAATGATTAATTTGAATGAGTTAAAATCGGTCTTTGGACCTTCTCTTGATTATATGTGTTTTGCTCTTTTCGTCGCTTTTCTTCCACTTCTCTTGGACTTTGGAACTTGGATACTTCGAATACTTCTCTTCCTAGATCTTTTTATCACTTTGTATCTCCTTTTTGGATGATTCACCTAATAGAGGCAAACAAGAGAAAACAAGAGTAATAATACGAAAATATGCAAGAATAATAGCTAAAACAAGTATGGAATGGATATTAAAATCATATGAATTATGCACTTATCAAATTACCCCACGCTTAGATTTTTTCTAGTCCTCTAGCAAACTAAATAAAACTAATCCTAAATACAACAACTCCATGTCGTGAGGATACGGTTACTCTTAGCATGAATAACAGGCCTTTAAACCCCTAGGTGTCCCTAGTGGACGAGTTATAGTCTCGTGAGGGCTTACAAGAGGTATTCCAACAAAACCTACTCCAATCTATCGCCTTGGAAGAACCACTAAGGATATACACAAAGCAAAGAGCCAAATAATTAGCTTGCATAATTTCTTTAGCTCCATACATTCCAATCATCACACATAAGCAATTAATTGCGTGTGGCATTCAACCTGATTGCAAAACTCTACTAAGATAGTCATCGTACTTATTGCAACGTTTGTCACAACACTCGAGTACTGAAATCACATGGATAGATAAGAGAATGGAAATAGAAAAGTGAAGTGTGCAACTGTTTACTTAAGTGAAAGATGTTACCCGCAATACTTGTATGAATGTCGTCATAGAATATATATTTATAGCGCACTAGTTGAGAGAAATACCCATTTAACTTGAACACATGATTATATACTCTAAGCGCATGTTCCTTTTCAGCAAGTATGTGATAGTTGCCTTGGATCCTACACTCCACGCTTGCTTAGGCGACGGAGACAGGGACAACGTTTCACACATACTGCTATCAAAGTGTCAAGAACCTCATTAAATATTCTTTTAACTTTCTATATAAAGACGATATGGTTTTTGTTTTCATCGACTATGATTAGTCCGAAATTCCGGACCTATCATTTATTAGTGTTGATAAATGAAGAGGAGCCTTATATATAAATATATATATTTTTTTTCTTTTTTTAAATTTTTTTCGGCTCTCTCTTTATGAGACAATTGTCTTATAGGGTTTTTATATACTCAACCAATGATTACCTTGCTACAACATCCACGATAGTATCAGGATCCCACCAAATCACTACTGCAAAAATAAAAAGAAAATGATTCAGTAATGATTAATTGCGAGGATGACTCTTTCAAACGACTAACATAGCTTAGTTTCGCATTCAATTATGAATGTATATTAATTAAGGATTGTGGAACGATAAAGTGGAACTCAATTTATAGTCTTAAGAACTGTTTTAACCTTAAAAAGCTTTAAAGTGTCATCCTAAATAGCTCATAATTAACTTCAAAAGATGAAGTCTCAAGAATGTAAGAAATAAAAGAGTATTATTATTTTGTGTATATGCATAAAGTATGATACTAAATGCTCCCCCATACTTAAACTCAACATTGTCCTCAATGTTTAGAACCGAAAATTCTGACTTCTGACATAACAGCCCTGAAAAACTCAAAAACCGTACCAATGGGTAGAGAACTAGGAAAACATTCTAAAAAAAGTTGTTCTCCTACGTCTTTTCTATTACATGTCAAAATTTCAGACTGTTTAGAAAAATGTTCTGACTTTGATGGCCTCCGGACTGACTGACATGCAATCTGAAAAAGTTCTGGAAAAATTACGAAACTCAAATTTCCAGGCCTATCGCTCCAACTTAACAGACTCCGAATTCAGATTTCTTTTTGGAAAAGAAAGGTATGTCTGTACTCTTTAAAATTTGGGGTCAACCACTCAAATCGGACTCCGTATGAAGTCTTGAGAACAATTTTCGTAACAAGTGCGCAGTCAGAATTTTCTGACGAGAATTCGTCAAAACTCTCATTATAGATTTAGGACTTGTAAAATCTAAGATGAGAATGCAAGATATGATATGCAAAACTAAGAAAATTAAAAACAAAAAGTATAGTGATACAAAACCGATGGGTTGCCTCCCGTTTAGCGCTTAGTTTAATGTTCTCAGCCCGACTTGACATCCTTTTAATTACTCCTCCATAGGGAGATAATCATGAAATCCTTGCACATCCATATCCACATAAGCAATGCTTTCATAATATGGCTTCAATCTATGGCCGTTCACCTTCAAGTTTGTTCCATCTCTAAGACTAGAAATTTCAACTGCGCCATGAGAATAAACATTAGTAACAACATACGGTCCAATCCATCTGGACCTTAGCTTACCATGAAATAGTTTAAGACGAGAATAAAATAAAAGAACTTTTTGTCCCACAACAAAATTCTTTCGAGAAATCATCTTGTCATGAAAAATTTTCGTCTTTTCCTTGTAAATACGAGAACTCTCGTACGCATCATTACGTATCTCCTCTAGCTCATTGAGTTGTAACTTCCTTTGTTTCCCCGCATTGTCATAATCCATGTTGCACATCTTTATCGCCCAATAAGCCTTGTGTTCAAGTTCAAATGGAAGATGACAAGCTTTGCCATAAACTAACCGATATGGAGACATACCAATAGGTATTTTGTACGCGTTCTATATGCCCGTAATGCATCATTAAGCCTATAACTCCAATCTTTCCGTGTAGTGTTCACGATTTTCTCAAGAATGGACTTAATCTCACGGTTTGAGATTTCGGCCTGCCCACTAATTTGTGGGTGATACGGCGTACCAACCTTGTGTGTTATGTTTTACTTCTTGAGTAGAGCATGGAAGGATTTCTGAAATGTGAGCCTCCATCACTGATAACCACTTTTGGTGTACCATGTCTAGAGAAAATATATTCCTTCACAAACTCACAAACAACTTGAGAATCATTAGCAGGGGTGGCTTTAGCTTCCACCCATTTCGAAACTGTAGATGGTGGATTTTCGACAAGGGATAAAATCGTAAACTCATAATTATACGAAGCTCTGATCCAGCAATCAGACCTGAGTATTGAGACACGGGCTTTCATCGAATTCTCAACGGAGAGTACTTTCTCTCGGAGTATATGTAGATATGTAGTCTCACGACTGGACAACGGCATATCTCATGAATACTGAACACTTTCAATGATTATTTCTAAATAGTATCACGAGATGGACGGCTCCTAGACAGCTTGCTCTGCTAGTATAGAGCGATAACGTCTTCAGGAAAAAACAACGAGTTTACCCTGACTATATAAAGGATATGACTTACCGACAAGCTCATATCGGGATAATTAATGCTCCTAGACAGCTTGCTCTACTAGTATAAAGCCACAAAGTTAATTATTCCTAATTAAGATTAATTCTGCCGTGACATTCACTACTGAATTCCCAGAATAATCTATTATTGCTCCTACTCCATGGTCGAATCCACGACTTGTCCCATGGAATGGCATTAACAATTGCTCTTATTCCATGGTCGAATCCACGACTGGTCCCATGGAATGGCAATAAACAATTGTTCTGATTCTATGATCGAATCCACGGCTTGATCTCATAGAATAGCAATAACTATATTATCTCATTACTCCGATTTCATGATCAAATCCACAACTGGTCTCATAAATGGTAATAGATAAATCTTAATTACTCCGATTCTATGGTCGAATCTACAATCCCATGGAATGGTAATGCTCACTTTATTATTCTGAACTCGTAGTCGAATCCTCAGCTGATCCTATGAATTAATAATAAACATCTTATTACTCAGTTTTTTGAATTATTCTCCACTGAATTCAACAATTAGTAATAAATAATCAACAACCAGGCGTCTGAGCTACCTCTAAGTAAGCCCCGATCCAAATGGTGAAAGTGTGTTCAACGACGATGCACTAACAGTCACCGCACGAACGAGTATTTCAAAATACAACGAAACGATGAACCTATGCAAAATAGGGAAGAAAATAATAAATAATTAAAAATATTGACCAAGCTGCTGGGAACACGGACACACGACCAACCGACCGTGTCGTGGTCAGTCCTACGCCAGTTTTATATTTTTAATACATTATTTTCTATGATTTGATGAAAATTCTCTCATTTGATCAAATCTCCTTCGTCTCGAGGAAACTCCTCGGTTTCATGGTATTGTAATAAATCCATAAAAAATAATATAAAATTAAGGAAAGGAGTGTGGGGCGTGACCATGGGCCAACCGGCTGTGCCTTGGTCCCAGCTGGCCCCACACCTCACGGTTCCTCATTATTTTATTATTATTATTTCTCTAATTTCATGAAAAAACTCCTTGATTTCATGGTATTTTGCACAAATCACCAAATAATAATAAAATAAAATAAATTATGAAAACTTGTGGGACCGGGCCCTGGCAGGCTGGCCATGCCCTAGCCGGTCCCACATCAACCTTTGTTTTATTATTATTTTTATTTTCCTTGAATTCATCAAATTCCTTGATTTCATGGTATTTCTCTCAAATTAGGAAAAATTCCTCCAAATCATGAAAAAATACCTAAAAAAATATTAAAAATTATGAAAACTCGTGGGACCGGACCCTAGCCGGCCGGCCGCACCTCCACGATCCCACACGCCCTTGTTTTTATTACTTTAATATTTTTTGCTTCCCTGAACTCATGAAAACTCCTTCAATTCATGGAAACTCCCTAAATTCATCAAATTTCTCAAAATTCATGAATTTTTCATAAAATCATCAAAATATTATAAAATTAAGGAAAAGGCACCACGAGACCGTGGCCATGACCGGCCGACCATGCGTTGGCCTCGGCGGTCCCACGCCTCCTTATTCCTTATTTTATAATTATTTTCCATCATCTCATGGTGTTTTCCTCAGTTTCGTCGAAACTCTAATTTTGGCATATTTTCTCGAATGAATGCCCAATTGCACGCCAGAAAATATCAAAATTCTCAGGACTGAGACGAGGACGCCTTGGGGACACGAGCCGCTATATTGACTGATCAAGATTGGCTCTTTGGCTTACAGAAGCCGGTCCCATCAAGTTTTACAGTTTTGACCTAATTTGCACAATTGCACGTATTAGGTCCAAGACTCTTCCAAACACTTTGGATATTCATGAAGTGATTATCAGGCGGTCACGTGACTACCCAGGGGCGGTTTCATGACCCCATGGTCGGTCCCTCACTCCGTCATAATTAATTAGGTTTTCTCACCTAAGGCTCAGACGAGCATTTTCGAATAAATGATTAAACCAGCATTTAATCATTCTTTCACCAAAAAATCGTCAACTCTTCAGGAGTTCTTTGTATTTGCTCACATGAGCATATGGACACTACATGGTTGATACACGGTCCCACGTAGTCGCTTCCTCCTTCGTCCCATGGTTAAACTTCTGACGAACCATGAATTGATCATCAATTGATCAAATTAGGGTTTCTGAATCCAAGGATCATCATTCCAGATTCCAACCTTAATAATTTTACGACGACCTCATGGTCATTAATTTTATTAATTATGCTCCGTTCAACGACCAGTATTCTAATTAATATTTTTGGTATGCTGCCAATAATCCATCAGATGAGAAACACATGCTCAGACGATCAAATATTCAACAATTCATCACATGAGCAACACTTGCTCAGATGATAAATATTTGCTCAAACCAAGGAATATTGGTTCAAAAATCAATATTCAACAATCCATCGAATGAGCAATACTTGTTCACTTCATCGTAAGAACTATACCTCTGTCTCATGACATGTTCAATTCATGAGTTTCAGAACATCATGTTCAACTCAACAACTACATGGACTCATCGTCCCATCAAACCACGAAGTCATCAATTGACTAACATACCACGAGACGTCAATCGTGTCACTTTGGGGGGGGGGGGATATCACTTAGGGTTATGGTCTGGCGGTCGACGGCACGTGTGTTCAAACACACGTTGGAATGTGAGCAAGTCGTGCAATCAGTTGAAGGAGTTCACAAAGTAGTGGATGGAAAATCGACCAAGTCATCACACGATGAGCAACTGGTCTCAAACACGATTTCCATTTCCCCACTCTTTCATCCCATCAACTGTCACACTTCACGGAATCATGGTGTCTAAAATTCCAGCAATATAAATAAGTCTCTGAATCATGATTGAATCATCGGCATCAACAGTATTATCAATCTCACGTCTCATCGACAACACGAGATCATCAACTCATGAATTGAGCAACTACTCTCAATTGAGCAATTTGAATCATTCAGAGCTTATCATATTCAGAATTCACACACCCACAATCTTTGATTACCATTGATTCCACACATTTCCCAGCTTCCCTCCTAAAGATCAACCCATCCTCTCTTGTGACCGAATTTACTCTGGAATGGTCATTGTCTTGATTTAGGCCGGAGTACTACAGATTGATCTCTCGAATCTAAAGCACCCTCTTTGCAGCGGTGCATCTGTGTGAGGTTTAACATTTTGCTCGGTTCGAGGAGTCTCCTCCGTACGGTCGTCTCCTCAATTCCTTAATAACCAGCAAATCGTTTTTCCCCATCTACAGATTGGCGACCACAGTGGGAGATCATTCTCTCGGTTTCAATCTCACAATTCCACAAGATGGTTGATCTCAGGTCAGGTTCAGTTACGAATCCTAACACAAACCGTGCTAGCATTAGCAACAACAACAATCAGAATATCCCGGAGATAATTCTGACCTCCAACACTGATGGTGGTGACATTAATCCTCCTCACGTCGAAGGTCATCCACTATCCGGACGACACCCTGAAGAAGTCAGAGGAGATCCACCATCTACCATTGCTGATCTTATCAAAGCGCAGGAGACTCTTGCAAAGAATCATACTGACATGGCTGCTACACAGAAGGAGCTGTGTAATTATATCAAAACTCTTACTGACAAGACGTCAGAGAAAACTCAAGAGAAGGTAAAGGAGAAGGAGAAATCCTCAGACGAAGATCCTGAAGTAATTCCAATCCATACAGTAGAAGACGACGAAGTCCGCAAAACTACTGCAGACAACTCATCAGCGAAGGGATCATCGAATTTCATCACTCGAGAGGATCTGGAGCACCTCTTGGAGAACCGTGAAAAAGACAAAACATCGCATGTCCATCGTCATCAACCTCCTTATCCTGCCTCCACGCAAAGGCTTCCACTCCCCAAAGGTTACGTTTCTCCAACCTTCACCTTATATGATGGAACTGGAAATGCTCGGGAACATGTCTCTCGTTTTCTCAAAGCCCTGGGAGAACATGAACATAATAATGTCGTTCGTCTCAATGAATTCTCAAAGTCTCTGAAAGGCAGAGCATACACCTGGTATAAAAACATCGCACCAAGGACTATCAACAATTGGGGAGAAATGGTTAACGCATTCTACAGGAAATAATTCTTCGTGTCAGAACAAGTCACCCTCTCCGACCTTGGAAGAATGTTTCAGAGGGTCAGTGAAAATCCCAATGATTATGTGAAAAGGTTCAGAGTCCAAGCCCTGGATTGTCATGACCCAAACGTCACGGAGCAACAACTGGTGGACTTGTGCATCAATGGCATGCTCCCGGTCTACAGGGTCTTGCCGGAGAAAACCTTCGATTCCAGACTTTCTCAGAGCTTCACGAAGCTTCGAAAAGGTCGGCAACCACTGCACCCGCTCTTTTAGAAAGAGCAAAGTCTACAAAGACTGAGGATTCAAAAGACACTCGAGGAAGCAGGCGTTTGATCAACAAGCAGTACAACCTGCAACCTTCAACAAATGCTGTCGCAGAAGGGAGTAAGCGAAAATCAGAAGCACATCACAAGCAGACTTCCTCCACCCCCTTCAAAGGCACACAAGAAGGAGAATTCGAAAGTCCCTCCTCAGCATACGGAAGATCCAGAAGCACCTGATTTTCCCTGTTCAATGGAAGAAGTTAATGAACTACTCGATGCCTGGATCCAAGACGGTGCAATCAAATTGCCTTATGTCAAGAAGGAACCAACTGAAGAAGTCATGGAAAATCCGCGGTATTGTCGCTTCCATAGATACGTCATCCACCCACAAGTGATTGCAAAATTTTGAAGCGCATATTGAAATAAAAGGTCGAATCAGGAGTGCTCAACCTGGGGACTGAGGGAGTACACAAAAAACCCCTCCTAGTCCGAACTTTTACCATCTCTGAACCTCCTGTCAAGGAAGCGGTCCAATCTCTGATCGAACATGTATGCGAGTTGTTGTATCTTTCGAAAGCTCAAAGGAAAGAAATGTTTGCTGCAATGAACCACATCGTGTCCGGAAAACGCCTGCTGATCCAAGATACCACCACCGAACCTTCAGCCACCGACAAATAAATGTATGACTGGGGACTGCTCACCACAGTGTACATTAAAGGAAATGAGTTCAAGAGGGCGTTCATCGATGTTGGTACCGCTGTCAACATCATCCATTTGAAAACTCTCAGAGTTGCTGGTATTAGTCGACAAGAAGCCACCCACACTCCCATAGCAATCAGGGACCACGAAGGAATCTCCAGAGACGCATACAGCTTCATCACTCTCAAAGTTACGGAAAGATTGATCTGCACTGAGGCCAAGTTTTTCATAATCCGGGAAGACCCTGGATACGACATGGTCCTTGGAAGAACTTGGATTCATGCTGGAAGGATAAAGATGCCTTCAACACATCCTGTCATCGACAAGGATTCCGAGTCATAAGACGAAGCAGAGGACGCACCACCGTTTGAGCATCTGGAAGAAGTAAAAACTCTGATGGGACTTACGCAGGAACTTGGAGATAATCCGCACACCTTTGTCAGAAGGTTTCGAGCTCAGGAAAGTCTTATTTCTCCTCATGCTCCAATATTACCAATGTTCAAATATGCTACTATGTCCCAGGGACTTCTCCCCATGAACAATTTAGCAGCCATAAAAAGCTACGAGTGGGTAACTTCACCTCAGCAATATTACACCCAATGGTTGGGTTCAGAACTTATTCAAATCGGTCACTCCATCGAGAGGTTTATTGTTGAAGACCCGGCTAAGCATGATCAACACTATGCTGGATACTCTCTTCCGGCCACAATCGTGGAATTCCGTCAAACAGGGAATTCCGAATCAGCGGAAGATATTCAAGGCACGATCGACCAAGCCTAACAAGTTTCATGAAGGAGACCTGGTTCTCAAAGCAGTTCAGCGCGGTCTTCATTCTACAAGGAACGCCAATTGGGAAGGACCATTCATGGTCGCGACCCTCAAACAATTGGAGACCATAATGGGAGATTAATCTCTCGGTTGCAAATTCAACTCTCGTTTCCATCATCCTACCAGTGAATTCCATGCTTGGAAGCGCATTGTCCAAGAAAAGATGGGTTCAGGAGAATTACATCTGGGGACTAGGGATTCTCCACCTTACCACGGATCGACATAAAGATGTTCCACCGATAATAAAGAACGACTGGGTACTTCTCGCGACAAGGAGGACATCACATAAAGACTCGAATTTACTCCAGGAAGACTCAGTTGTGGTGAAAGACCCTAAAGAGAGTAAGTTTGTCAGATGATGTTTACACGACCTATTATTCGGGTTTTCATATTTACCATGGAAGCTGATAACCCAATCATCCCAAGATTTCATATCTCTTCCTTTCTCACACAATGTTCACGGTCCTACAATTTTCCTGAATGATTTTTCTACTTACCTTCGCAATTCGGATTTTGACATATTGATTGATCAAAGGGCCATTATTCCGAAAATAATCCAAAAACTCTTATAAAAAGCAATCATCCATCAATCCGAAAACCAGAAAACCAAACCATAAACTAGACATTTCTTTTTCCTTTCAAAAAAAAAACTTAAGCAAAGGAAGTTCATAAAAATAAAAACATTCAAGGAAAATCTCCTAGAAAAGGCTCGTTCTTCTTGGAGAAAGCGTCCTTCATGCTTTGAAGAGCTGCCTGCTTCAGCTTCAACTCTTGGGACAACTTCTCGACTTCTGCCTCCTGTTGATTAATCAAATCCGCGGAAGGTCCATCAACCGCTTCAGCCTGCAGCCTTTGGATCTCGGAAAATCCATCACGGAACCAGGAGGCATTAAACTCAAAGTTTACACACATATCCCGATGGAATTCCCAGATTTTGACTACATCTCCAGAAGTCGAGTGTCCAGTCATGCCACACATGTCATGAATTGAAGATAAAGTTTCCTCCATGCGCTTAACCAATACAAAGCGACTATCAACCTTCCTGGTCGTAGCGATGTGTCCATACCTCTTCAATATCTTGGTATATAACTCTGCATACTTCACGGGTACGCTGAATCCTCCAACCAACACATGACCTTCGAAAGGAGCCTTGAATGGGGGATCAAAAACGACACCTGCGGCTGGATGTGCGACTAGCAAAGATTTTTCGGGAGCAATGACGCCCGTCGTCACGACATCATTTTTCGCCATGAGAGACACAACAACATCTTTATGATGATCAACCTCCACTTCCATATTACCAGCGGGTACGGTTTCCATGATTGGAGACACTGTTGCATCTTCATTGCCGTGAATCTCCATCTCAGAATTACTTTCAGGAGCGACCTCCTCCTGTAAACACCACCAATTGAATATTTATTCGGTATAAGTAAATAGTCCAAGAGGAAAATGTAGGATCAGAATCTCGCAACAATGATATCTTTGCGAAATTATCAACAACACAACACAACACAATAGCGTCGCAGAACAATTTCAGAAATGATATAATAAACGACGTCAGCTAAAATCATGAGAAAGATGTGATGGTCCTGTGAAAATTAGAGAGTTTGCGAGATTAAGATTTGTAAGGTTGCGAGAATATAGCAAGTCATTTCCGAAAATAAAGGACAGATTAGCTGTCATCCACTATGTATTTCCCTATAAATAGTCGTTCAGTTGTAAAGAAAGGAGAGATATTTTTGAGTAACAAACAAGTAAATAGGAGAGAGAAAGTCGAGAGCAAAGGTCATTCTTGATTCCTTTATATTTTCTTGTAAGAACATTCAAAGATTGATCAATAAAATTAAGAGTGTAAACCTAAAAATGAGTTGAGTAATAATGAAATCATATGAGGGGTGTAGTGTAGGATTTCCTGCAACTATATAATGGCGCTGGAAACAGGGACTTCAAGATCCAAAGTTGAAGATTGTTGTTGAGAATGTTCAAATCAAGAAAGTGATTAAATAAATCAGTGAACCAGTTAAAAGAAAGATGATTAGAATTAATGAAGATGACAAAATATTAGAGTGTAGTATGATAACAAAAACGATGGTTAATGAATTCCATGAAAACATCAAAGGAAGAATACATAAACGAAATTTTGAAGGAAGGAAGGTTATGGCGGTAGAAAAGACATCACCTTTGAAAGATTGGGAAAAGCAAAAAATTACATTCATGGCGGCAGAAATACCAAAAGAAAATTTGAACCACACATCTCTGTTGGTTATTACAGTGCCTATTACGCGAAAAGAGAAGGAGACAACAACAAAATCCACGGGAGAATGGATATTGAACAGAACTTTAATCGATACAGGAAGTTCAGTGGATTTAATATTTTATCATGCATTATGGGGAATGGGATTTAAAGATGAAGAAATGTCCAGTTCAACATATTTTGTTCACGGCTTTGGAAAATCCACAACAAAACCTAAAGGAGAAATAGTGGTACGAATTTCACTTGGAGAGATCGAAACACACGTAACACTGTGCGTGGTGGATATGGAATCGCCATATAATATGTTATTAGGAAGACCATGGATACATGCGATAAAAGATGTAGTATCAACGTTGCATCAATGTATTAAATTCCCCACACCAAATGGAATAGGTGAAATCAGAGGAGATGTTGACAATGCGAAATTATGTCATCAAATTGAAGTAAAGCATTATGAAGGGCAAGCAAAAAAGAAACAATTTCGCAGAAAGTTGGCAAAGGAAGCAAAGAAAGAAGAAGAATTTAGAGTATATATGATAAGGGCAAAAGAAGGCAAAGCAATACCCCAGCGAAATTTCGGAGGAAGGAGAAGGACCTGTGAAAACAATAAAAGAACCAACACCGATGGGAGAATCTAAACCCAGTTACACTGCCGCAGAACCAACAAAAGAAATAAACGTTGGGACTATAGAAGAACCTATAATATTGAGAATTGGAACCAAAATGGATGTGTAAGAAGAAGAAAAAATTGTTAACCTGTTGCGAGAATATAAAGATGTTTTCGCAGGAAGCATGGATGAGATACCGGGAATAGATCCATCAATTGCATGCCACAAGTTGGAGATTAACAAAAATGTGAGACCATTTAAACAGAGAATAAGAAAAATTGCAACAACTTACCATTCCCAAATAGAAGAAGAACTACAGAAAATGCTTGATGCGGGAATCATAAGAGAAGCTAAATACCCATAATGGATAGCGAATATGGTCATTGTCCCAAAGAAAAACATAGGAATCAGGATTTGCATAGATTTCACTGATTTAGACAAAGCTTGCCCCAAAGATAGTTTTCGGTTACCAGATATTCCTCAAATGGTGGAATCCGTAGCGGGAAACGATAGAGTATCGTCTTTAGATGGGTACAAAGGGTATAACCAAATCCCTCTCGCTGAAGAAAATCAAGAACATACTGCTTTCTTCGCCCCTAGAGGTTTATATTGTTACACGAAAATGCCATTTGGTTTGCGAAATGCGGGAGCGACATACCAAAGAATGGTAGAGAAGGTGTTCTCAAAATGGATACACAAAACATTAGAAGTATACGTGGATGACATGTTAGTAAAGAGTAAAGAAGCTAAAAACCATGTACAATACCTGAGGGAGATTTTTGAACAAATGCGGCAGTATAACATTAAATTGAATCCTGAGAAGTGTACTATTGGAGTTGCATCGGGAAAATTATTAGGCTACATTGTATCAAAGGAAGGAATACAGGTTGATCCAGAAAAAGTGCAAGCAGTTCGTGACATGCCAACACCAGCAACAATAAAAGATGTACAGAAGTTGAATGGCCTTCTAGCTTCGCTTGGGTGATTCATTTCGCGATCATCAGACAAATGCAAATATTTTTTCGATATACTCAAGAAGGGTGCGAAATTGAAATGGACTGATGAATGTGAAAAATCTTTTCAAGGGATCAAAGAACATCTTATGAATAC
Source organism: Papaver somniferum (assembly GCF_003573695.1). NCBI lineage: Eukaryota > Viridiplantae > Streptophyta > Magnoliopsida > Ranunculales > Papaveraceae > Papaver > Papaver somniferum. The sequence continues at coordinate 7,866,829 of NW_020621936.1, read as the reverse complement.
AACTATTTTACAAAAAGCAGAATCACGAGAAGAATTATTGATCTATCTTGCAACGACGTCGCATGCATTAAGTGTTGTGTTATTGCGAGTAGACGCAGGAGTGGAGAAACCCATTTATTACATTAGAAATTTTTTTAATACTGCCGAGAAGAATTACTCAAAGATTGAGAAGTTAATCTTAGCATTAGTTTATGCATCGTTTAAGCTCCGCATATATTTTCAGGCGCATAAGATAAAGGTATTAACAAAAGTACCAATTGAATCAGTGATGAAGAATTCTAAAAGATCAGGAAGAGTGGAATGCACAAGTAGGTCACTTTGATATTAAATATGAAATTCTGTGTTCACCAAAATCACAAGTTGTTGCAGATTTTTTGGCAGAATTTCCTTTAGAAGAAGATGAAGCAGTAGAAGAAATGATGGAGGTAGAAGAAGAACATGGAGATCCAAAAGATTTGTTAACAGAACCAAATAGATGGGATATATTGGTAGATAGATCATCAAATGGAGAAGGAAATGTAGTAGGAATTGTTTTAATTTCGCCAGAAGGAATAAAGATGGCTTTTTCATTCAGATTGGAATTCGCATCCACTAATAATGAAACAAAATATGAAGTTGTGGTACATGCCTTAAGATTCGCAATATAAAGGAAATTAGAAAATGCCAAGATCACTAGTGATTCGCAACTAGTTATTCGCCGAATAAAGGGAGAGTATACTACAAATGAACCATCCTTGAAGAAATACAAGAAGCTGGTTGAAGAATTGTCAGCGAAAATCCAAAAAATAAGATGGAGGCATATTTCAAGAAAGGATAACAGACTCGCAGACGCTTTTGCTTTCATCTCAAGCATGATGACAGATCCAACTGCGAGATGCATAAAAATACAAACACTTTTGTCACCATCAATCAATAAAGAAGAAGAAGAAGTGGACGTGATGATAATAGACAATGAAAAAGAAGAACAAACGAACAATATCGCAGACTGGAGAATGGAACTTCATGCATATTTGGCGAAAGGAGAAACACCAAGAAATAGATTGGAAACACACAAGCTAAAAAGCCGTGCAACGAATTATGAATTAAGAGATGGGTTGCTATACCGAAAGTCCTTTAATGGACCATCGCTCAGATGTTTGACACGAGAGGAAGGAGAAAAAGTGCTAAAAATGTTACATAGTGGGGATGCTGGCAATCATAGCGGGGGAAGATCTTTGGCACATAGAGCAAAAATGCAAGGCTATTACTGGCCATACATGCACGAAGATGCAAAAAAAATATCAAGACGTTGCGAAGATTTTCAGCGGCATGGAAAGAAAATACATGCACCTGGAGCACCACTATCTTCTTCAACCAGTGTGTGGCCTTTTGGAAAGTGGGGCTTAGATATTGTGGGACCATTTTTACCAGGTTCTGGACAAAGAAGATATTTAATAGTCGCAACAGATTATTTCAAAAATGGACAGAAGTGAAGGCAGTACAACATATTCGCGACAAAGATATCTTTACATTCATATTCGAAAATATCATTTGCAAATTCGAAATTCCTGCGCAGTTGGTATCTGATAATGGGAAACAGTTTGAAGGACAGAATATAGAAATGCTACTTAATGCATTCAAGATAAAATGTGGAAAGTCTACTCCTTTGTATCCACAAGCTAATGGGCAGGTAGAAGCAACAAACAAAACAATTGCAGATATATTAAAGAAGAAATTGGAAGGACATCACAGAGCATGGTGCGAACAAGTACATAATGCAGTATGGGATTATAATACAACTAGAAGAGAAGCTACTGGAATGTCACCTTTTTGTTTAACATACGGAGTTGAAACGGTGTTACCAATATAAGTTGTTATTCCAACAACAAAAAGAGAAGCTTGGGGGAAAAATATTAGTGCGGGTTTGATCTTAAATAAACTTGATGAATTAGAAGAAAGAAGAGAAAAATCTTTACAACATATGGAGAATTATCAGCGAAGATTAGCCCGAGAATATAATAAACGTGTCAAAGTACGCGAATTCCAACCAGGAGATTTAGTTCTGCGAGAGACACCAATATATCAGCGAGAAAATGGTGGAAAAATAGAGAAAAAATGGGATGGACCTTACATCATTAAGGAGATAGTTGGAACAAGAGCTTATAGATTAATGGATCCAGAAGGCAGATATGTTGGTCATAGACTTGACAGACCATGGAACAGGTTGTATTTAAAAAGATATTATCCGTAAGAAGCTTTGAGAAGTTATGGATTCTGAAAAAATAATTGCAAGATTATTCATATCAAAACAAGATCATGATGTGTGAAATTTTCGCAGAGATAATCACAGAACAATGACATAAAAGAAAGGGGCGAACCTTTATGACGTACACCCTAGTTCGCGAATAAAATTTCGCAAGAGGCAAATGTAAGACCTAAAGTACGTCATATTAGGAGGTACCTGTTTCATGGCTCAGGGAAAGGCTACACCGCCACCGGAACCTGGGTCATGGAGATTTGGGGTCAATAAAACCCATCCGGGAGAGGCACCTTAGATTCTCAGCTTAAGTATATGACTTGGGTTGGGCGACTAAGGTAATAAGGACTCTCCCAAGCAGTGCAGATCTGATCAAGGCGCCGAGGTACATGGCTGAGTCAAGAGTCCTAGGGACGTTTGAAGCGTACCTTGCCATTCTTGACAAGTCTTGGCTTATACTGCACTCGGCCCGAAGAAAACCCCACTTAGGGTGCAGTCTCGTAACCATAAGCCCTATAGGTAAAAGGGATAAGAGGCTGCGAAAAAAACTGGTTGTTGTTAAGACTGGATGGGAGAAGCTAACCTTGTATGGTAGAAGTACGCCTCCTTGAAGGGGCAACCAGGGGGAAGATAAGGGCGGCACCCTCCATTAGGGAGATGATAAGTGTCTTAAGACGCAAATGTCACGAGGCTTTATATTCGCAAGAGTATTAAGGCTTGTCATATTTGTGCAACAATCCTGAAGAGGCAATAATACAAAAGAAAAAGATAAGACGAGATCAATGGGTTTTCGCATGAAAGTGCGAAGACATCCTGCGATTTCATCGCAAGACGGCAATGTCATGGGGCTTTATTTTCGCAAGAATATTTAGGCCTGTCATATTGTCGCAACATTTCTGAAGAGGCCATAATACGAAAGAAAAAGTTAAGGCAAGATCAATGGGTTTTTTCATGAAAGTGCAAGGACGTCTTGCGATTTTGTCGCAATGACAAGAGGTGGCATTATAATACCTTTAATTAGGAAGGCAAAATAAGACCACATGATAAAACAAAATATTTATAAGTATTCGTAATAGATTATTTTTTGCGAGAAAGATAATGAGAGGCAAGTATGGGAATCAATAAACAAGAAGCATTATCTTTCTCATCAGCAAAATACTAAAAGGAAAAAATTGATTCCAAAGTTGGTTGAAGAATATTATTCGCAAAAGTGATAAAAGTAAGACAATTCAAGAAGATAATTAGCCAATGTTCTCAATATCGCAAGCCTCTCCTTCATTTCGGTTCTGATCTTCGCCTTGTCTAGCACCTTGATTATCGCCAGCAATTACTTCTTCAGGAGAGATTTCTTTCTCATTTTGAATAACACCAGCAGATGCTTCCTTAGAAGGAATTTCTTCTTCACCTTCCAAGAGATCATCCTCTGCACCACTTAATCATAATCACTATCAGCAAGACGAGGAACTTCATCGTCATATACTTCCAAAGGTTCAATTGATGTTGGAGGAAGAGATTTGGACAATAAAATATCATTTACAAGGACTTCAGCCCAGAGATGAGCTTGACGAAGAAGTGCTCTCTGATGATTCCTATCTTGAATATCCTTAAAATAAGCAAGATAATCAAGTCTTCTTTCTGCTCGGTCGCGAGAACCAGTAAGGGCAGAGAAGAGCAGTGCATTTTCTTTGCGAATTTTGGCATATTTAGCCTCCAAAACAGAAATGGAGGAATGAAGATTCTTCTCAGACTCTGCGAAAGATAGAATACAAAATTTCAATAAGATGAAAAACTCAGAAAAATATGGCAAAGAAAAGATAGTTAAGGCAGTCAAACTATTATGACTACCTTCCTTTTGCGAAATAAGGTGTTGAATCAAGGACATACAACTATTCTCCCAACGGTCCATTGCGTCATCAAATTTATCTCCAACTAAACCTTTAAGTCGAGACTGAAGATTTTTCTCTTTAGAAATATGATGTAGTTTTGAGATAGTGGTAAAAGTGGTTCGATTCTCAGACTTGCGAAGGATAAAATATAGACTTAACTTCTAAAACTAAAATAGAAAACAAACTAAAAATTTTCACAAACTCAATCAAAGATGATATCAGTATTAAGAACACTGAGGCTAAGATTCCACTATTTTCCAAGTTCAAAGTGATTTAATCCCAATATTTATATTTATGCAATTTTCTCGTTCAAGTTGATTCTAACTTATTGCAACTAGTAGATTCTCAAAATAACAAGTGTAAATCCGAAGCATAGAACATCAAAACCTAGGTCCAAGTATGTTCTATCAAAAGAAATCACAATTGCTTAACAAAAATCATTCAAACAATTATCATTCAAGGCAAAATAATCATATTAATATTTGCAATAAAAATAAATAAATAGAAAATACCACTCTTTATTGGAAAAAATAGCTTCCTCTATCGCCTCAGCAATGGGGTTTAGCTCCTCATATTAATTACTTGCTCAAGATTCATGATTACAGCTCAAAAGTTGATTAAAAGATGAAGAAGTACTAAAACAGGAAGTTTAAGACTTACAGAAAGTGTCACAGATAAACGATACAAAGAAAATTCTTCTGTCTCCGATCTCTAAGACCGTTCTTCCACTGTCGTTGATACTGTTGAGGAACAACTGTCTTTAAGTGTCTGTTCTTCGTGTTCTTGAAGGTATTCAATGGCGGCAGCAGCAGCAGCAGAAGGGGTTCCTGGATGTTGATTGTTTACACTTTTCTGAGGCTCTAAACTTCTCCCTAGGGTTTCTTATTCTTCTATGACTCGCAGCAACCTATTTTATACACAACAGGACCAACAAATCTTCACGACACCTTTTGGTTTATCTCTTTTTTTCTTTGGCAGCAAGTCACGATAATTTTCTGTGTGCGGCTTCTGTTGATTCCGTATTCTTCCCAAACTCTTTATAGGATATAGTAGAATCTATATGAAGGTATATCTACACTTTAGTCACGCTGGGACTCCAAGTTCGACTTCAAACAGGACCTGATATCACATCCTTCCCTGTTTAGCTCTCTTCCCCTTTCACGGCTTGTTCAGCCCGAGTTACTCGATCCAAACACATTCACGGACCCTGTTTAGCTCTAGGAATCCCATCCCAACAATTCCCAGTGACTGAATCACTGTAAAACTTTTCAAAAATTCTAACCCTAACTGCCAGGCGAGAAAGCTTCTTTTCCCGCCAGAATTTCTAATTTGAAACGTGAAGAAGGTGACCTCCCATATCCAGTCTCGGTGTCCCTTTAGCACATGCCTAGAAATGGATGCCCCTTAGTAATTGGTCTCCCCTTATCCGTTTGAGGGGTTTGAATAGCAAGTGTCCTCCAGGGGTGCCCCGCGCAACTTTTCGAGCAGATTTTTCCAAAAATGTTTATTGGCCAAAAATACCTACACACACATAAAACACCATAATAAGTACAAAAATGAGCACTATCAATATATAGAATCGAGATAAATTAGACACAAAAATGTGTCTATCAAATACCCCCAAACCTATTATTTGCTAGTCCTCGAGCAAAATAAAATAAAATAAAATCCTAACTCACTGACGCAGGCATCGTCGATTGCATTTAGCGTATGCAATAAGCCTTTAAACCCCTAAGTGTCCCTAGTGGCGGAGTGTTGTCTCCGGAGGGTTTACAAGAGATATACCCACAAAACCTTTACTCCAGACCTTATCTATCTACGCAGAACCTTGGAAGGCACTAAAGAATCTCCTTGGTTGGCATACTTATTGACTACAGGAAGAAGTAACCTGATGCGAAATTCCAATTGATGTACACGAGTTTGCACTCAATCATACTAAAATTCATATATAAGTGACAGATCCCTACTCAGATAGTTGCACTATGGACATCATATTCGGAGTCAAAACTAATCACATGGATAGATCAAGAAGATGGATATAGAAAAAACATAGATGGTTTTGATGTTTACTAAGTGAACGGCGTTTCCCATATCTGTCTGAAGGCCTCCGCCAAAATGAACCTATCCTAATGGATTGAGATATTAGTCTGACTAATATCAACACACTGGCATATACAAGGGAACCAATGGTCGATAACCTAACTCTAGGTCAACACAACTGGCATATACAAGGGTACCAGTGGTCGACTTTATTGAATTTATTCCTTTTGGTCAAATGGTCTGTCTCAAATTTTTTTTTTTATAATATTTTTTTTTCAACTTTTTGGTAACTACCATTTTTTTTTCATCTTTTTTTTTTTCTCTTTTTCTTTTTCAACTTTTTTTCTTTTTTTTCATGGTATCTCAATCACTCTAATTCACCCTAGCACTGGTAACAACTTGAATCGTGGGCCCCACCTATCACTTAGAGTAACATAGTTTAAAAACAAAATAAAATAAAAATAGAAGTGAAAAGGACTCAACGAGATATGGTGAAACTATCATGTTATTTCTAACACCTGAGCTCTGTGCTTTTATGAATAGACTCTTCTAGATGTTGCCATCTAATCAGATTGGTTCCTCAACTCCTACAACCAAAATTCTTCCATCCACTTAGATTGGTTAGTGCCATCCTTAATAAACATAAATTTCTAGGCTCTGGAGTTTATTAATGCAACTAAAACGAAAAAAAAAATAACAAAATGTTTCATACCCACCCCCAAACCTAAATCTAACATTGTCCTCAATGTTTCTAGTGAAAGCACAATAAAGTATAAATAACATGAGGAATATGTAAATAGAGAAGTTGGAAAGATAGTACCTGGGTGAAGTGTAACCAAAAACCTACAAAAATAATATACAACATACAACAGACAAATCGCCTCGATGGTCAATCAAGGGTAAACAGGGTCCTCCATAGGGACCTCCTCAACATCACCTGTAGGAAAAGGCTCTAAAAAGGGCTTCAATCGCTGACCGTTAACCTTTGAAGAACTACTACCATCTGGTGTCTCAATCTCAATAGCGCCATGAGGAAAAACAGTACGGACCACAAAAGGACCGGTCCACCGAGAGCGCAACTTCCCGGGGAATTGATGCAAACGAGTGTCATACAGAAGAACTTTTTGACCTGGAGAAAATGACTTTCGTAAAATATTCTTATCATGCACAAGTTTCATTTTGTTCTTATACTCCTTAGCACTATCGTATGCATCTCTACGAATCTCATCCAACTCATTGAGCTGGAGCTTTCTATGAACTCCTGCCTTGTCAAGTGAAAAGTTTAAGCTCTTAACAGCCCAATAGGCTCTATGCTCTAACTCGACAGGTAGGTGACATGCCTTTCCAAATACTATACAATAAGGGGACATTCAAATGGGTGTCTTAAACGCAGTACGGTAAGCCCATAAGGCATCAGTAAGCCTCGACGACCAGTCTTTCCTATTGGGATTAACTGTTTTTTCTAATATACACTTAATTCCCTATTGGATACCTCTACCTGACCACTAGTCTGAGGGTGATATGGGGTATCTACTTTATGGGTAATACCATATTGTTTCATTAAAAGAGCAAACGGTCTATTACAAAAGTGTTAACCTCCATCACTAATTATGGCTCGCGGTGTACCAAAACGTGTAAGTATATTCTCTTTCAAAAACTTAATTACGACCCTATGGTCATTTGTTTTACACGGAACCGCCTCAACCTACTTAGACACATAGTCTACAACGACAAGTATGTAAAGATAACCTAAAGAATTAGGAAATGGACCCATAAAATCAATGCCCCACACATCAAAGACCTCAATCACTAAAATAGGGTTTAAAGGCATCATATTTCTACAGGAAATGGTTCCTAACCTCTGGCAACGATCACAAGAAACACAGTGACTATGGGAGTCTTTAAACAGTGAAGGCCAGTAAAATCCACACTGCAATATTTTAGCAGCAGTCTTCTTAGCACTAAAATGACCCCCACAAGCATGTTCATGACAAAAGGAGAGAATACTGGACTGGTCACTCTCAGGTACACATCTCCTAATAATCTGGTCGGGACAATACTTAAACAAATAAGGATCGTCCCAAAAGAAATGCTTAACCTCGGCTAAAAACCTAGAACGATCTTGTTTACCCCAATGTTGAGGGGTACGGCCAGTAACAAGATAATTCACTATATTTGCATACCAAGGTGATTGGGAAACAGAGAACAATTGTTCGTCAGGAAAGCTATCCCTTATAGGAAGGGCATCACTAGGGGAACTAACAACTAACCTGGATAAGTGGTCTGCTACTACATTTTCAGCACCCTTTTTGTCTCTAATGTCTGGAGAAAATTCTTGTAACAATAGTATCCATCTACTCAATCTAGGTTTGGTGTCCTTTTTAGACAAAAGGTATTTCAAAGCAGCATGATCGGTATAGATTACGATCTTAGAACCTAATAGGTAGGATCTAAACTTATCCAAGGCAAACACGATGGCTAGCAGTTCCTTCTCGGTAGTTGTATAGTTCAATTGGGCATCATTCAGAGTTTTGCTAGCATAGTAAATCACATGAAGTAATTTGTCTTCTCGTTGACCTAACACAACGCCTATAGCATAATATGAAGCATCACACATAATCTCAAAGGGTAGGTTCCAGTTGGGTGCCTGGACTATGGGAGCGGTAGTGAGTAAATTTTTAAGCTTCTCAAAAGCCTCTAAACAAGCATCATCAAAGACAAACTTAACATCTTTTGCAAGAAAACTGCAAAGAGGTCTAGAAATCAAGCTAAAATCCTTAATGAATCGACGGTAAAAACCTGCATGCCCTAGGAATGACCTAATGTCTTTTACGGTTTTTGGGACCTGTAAAGTCTTAATAAGGTCAACTTTGGCTTTGTCTACCTCTATACCCTTTGAAGAAATGATGTGCCCTAAAACAATTCCTGATTTAACCATGAAATGGCATTTTTCCCAATTAAGCACTAAATTCTTTTCCTTACACCTAGTCAACACTAATGTCAAATGATGCAAGCACTCATCAAAAGATGAACCAAACACTGAAAAATCATCCATAAAGACCTCTAAAAACCGTTCTACCATATCAGAAAATATGCTCATCATACAACGTTGAAAAGTCGCAGGGGCATTACACAGCCCGAAAGGCATGCGTCTATACGCGAATGTACCGAAGGGACAGGTAAAAGTGGTTTTCTCTTGGTCTTCTGGGGCAATAACGATCTGATTATATCCGGAAAAGCCATCTAAAAAGCAATAGAAACTATATCCAGCTAATCTCTCTAGCATTTGGTCGATAAAAGGAAGGGGAAAGTGATCCTTCCTTGTGACCTTGTTCAATTTCCTATAGTCGATACAGACACGCCATCCCGTGGTCACTCGGGTTGGGATTAACTCATTATCCTCATTTTGGACTACAGTGATACCTGATTTCTTGGGAACAACCTGAACGGGGCTGACCCACTTACTGTCTGAAATTGGGTAGATAATACCCGCATCTATCAACTTAAGCACCTCTTTTCGAACTACTTCTTTCATGTTAGGGTTCAGTCGACGTTGCATCTCCCTAGACGGTTTGGAGTGTTCCTATAAATGAATCATATGCATACAAACGGTAGGACTAATACCCTTAATGTCTGCTATAGACTATCCTAAAGCTTCCTTATTATCTTGAAGTACTTTTACTAGCCCACTTTCCTGATCACTATCCAAGTCGGCAACAATAATCACAGGTAAAGTCTCAGATGGGCCTAAGAACACATACTTCAGGTTATCTGGTAGTGGTTTGAGGTCCAACTTAGGGGGCTCTTCTAAGGAAGGAACTGAGGTAGTCTCAGAAGCTGGTAATGGTTCGAACCTAGCTTTCCATCTATCAGTGTCTAACACAGGGGTAGAATCTAATAGAGCATTCACTTGTTCAATGGTACTATCATCGTCAAAATCTAAACCAAAATGGGATAGACAACTTTCTAATGGGTCTTCAGACAAAATGTTTGGTAATGACTCCTGAACTAAGGATTCTATCATATTCACCTCTTCAACACATGTGTCATCTAGCTCATAAGGTAGCTTACTGACATTAAAAATGTTCATTTCTATAGTCATATTACCAAAGGATAAATTCATCACACCATTTCGACAGTTTATGATCGCATTAGACGTAGCTAAGAATGGGCGACCTAAAATCACAGGTATCTGGTTCTCTGGGTCAGGGACAGGTTGGGTATCTAGGACCACGAAATCCACTGGATAAATAAATTTGTCGACCTCAATAACAACATCCTCGATAACACCTCGAGGAATTTTGACAGACCTATCAGCTAACTGCAGTGTTATCTGAATAGGTTTCATTTCACCAAGTCCTGGCTATAAGTACACATGGTACGGCAGTAAGTTCACACTGGCTCCTAAGTCAAGTAAAGATTTTTCTACCCGTTGTTTACCTATTGTACAAGCAATGGTTGGGGAACCTGGGTCTTTGTACTTTGGAGTGGTAGTGTTCTGAATGATTGAACTTACATGACTAGCTAAAAAGGCTTTCTTATGGACGCTAAGTTTCCGCTTTCGCGTACACATATCCTTAAGGAACTTGGCATAAGCAGGAATTTGCCTAATTGCATCTAATAAAGGAAGGTTTATGGTAACTTGCTTAAAAACCTCCAATATGTTATTAAAGTTCGATTCCTTCTTTGTTGATGCTAATAGCTGGGGAAATGGGGCTCTAGGCACATGATCAGACCTATCAGGAACCGAGTCAGCATCATTGGAAATTTTATCAGTCCCCTCGGTTAGCGGTCCTGAGGGGTGAACTACAATATGTTCACTATCGGGCAGGTTTACCTGATTGTCTACTACTCTACCACTCCTAAGGGTTCTAATAGCATTCAACTGATTCGATGGTTTTGCACCTACTTCATGAGCTCCTCTAGGGTTGGGTTGAGTTTGACTAGGAAACTTACCTCTTTCTCTTAAAGACTCATTTATATGACTAACCTGGGTTTTCAACTCGGAAATAGCCTGAGAGTTAGCCTGACCTATTCTCTTATTTTCTTCTATACCTTGAGCAACAGATTGCTGAAACTGCATAGTGTTACGAGTTAACAAAGCAAGAGACTCTTATAAACTCATAATCTTCTTATCCGGAGGGTTCTGAAACTGTGTCGGGGCTGAAGGATTCTTAGTATAGCCAAAACCTGGGGGAGCTTGAGAGTTACTAGACTGACCTTGATTCTGGCCCTTAGACCAAGAAAGGTTGGGATGGTTTCTCCAGCCAGGATTATAGGTTTCTGAATATGGGTCAAACTTATGACGGTTATCAAACCTAGTGTTATTATAGAGAGCATTGGCTTGCTCTTCAACAGTATTGCCTTCCCAAAAAGGCTATATTCTACCACTAGTATGACCCACTTCTAAAGCTTCTAACCTTTTTGATATAGCAGCAATTTTGGCATCTGATTCGTAGCTTTCTTCTACCCTATTAACGTTTCCTCTGCCTAGAAGAATTGTTTTCTGGGGTACCCTATTACTTTCCCATTGTTGGGTCTTTTCGGAGATTTCATGCAAGTATGTCATCGCATTATCAACTGTTTGGTTTTCAAACCCACCTGTACACATGGACTCTACTGTAGTTGTGGTGGGATAATCTAAACCCTCATAAAGGATCTGAACTAACCTAACCTTTTCTAAACCATGATAAGGACATTGGTTTAATAAATCATTGAACCTTTCCAAATACCTATACAAAGATTCTCCCTCCTGTTGTGTAAACGTGCAGATTTGCGTCCTAATAGACGAGGTTTTGTGCCTAGGGAAAAACTTGTTCAAAAAGGCGGATGTAAGTTGTTCATAGGTTTCAATTGATTCGGAAAACAAACTATACAACCACGACTTGGCTTTATCTTTTAAGGAAAAGGGGAATAACCTGAGTTTTAAAGCATCATCATCAAGGTTTCTAATTTTCAGGGTACTACAAATTTCCTCAAAGTCCCTAACATGGAAATAGGGGTTTTCATTTTCTTTTCCTAAAAAGATTGGGAGCAACTGTAAGGTTCCAGGCTTAAGCTCATAATTTTCTTCAGTTTCAGGTAACTTGATACACGAGGGACGAGTAGTCCTAGTAGGATTCAACAAGGCTTTCAAAGTTTCCATTTCTGACGCTATTGGACTATCAGGGATTTTCTCTTCAAACGGACGTTCAAAAACGGAATCATCACGAATCGGACTATCTAAATTGAGGTAATCAAGACGCTTAGAACTACTAGGTTTCTCTTTAACAAATCTACCTAGGGCGTCTCTTTTACGTTCAGGCATGCAACAGAATAAGGAAGGGAATTATATGCAAACACAAAACAAGGCTGACTCAACCAAATCAAACTTAAATTTCTAGCAAACAAAAAGCATGATTGCTCCACTTAGATTGTCACTAGACCAGCTTCTATTCTTTCGAAAAGAAACTCGTTACAATCTGAGCAAACCCCTCTGGAATCAATCCGAGTCAAAGTAAGTTGAATCAAGGCGAGGGGAGCTCAGTGGAGCTTTGATACCCAAGGCCTCACCGATTACAAGGCGGCGCAGTCACGCATTCAACTCACAGAAACCGTCAAGAACTTCGAAGTATGCTCAAAAGAGTAACCAATATTCTTCGAATGACTTTCATATTAAGCTCGTTACTCTATAGGTCTCGTTCTAGTCAAAATTTTAGGCTTAGGTTCGCGTTTGGTTTCGTGTTCCTAAGGCGGGCAAGAAGAGATCGGTGATGAAATCCGAACCCTTATCTTGTATGGACAGTCCTTGCCCTTTACTAAGAATTAAAAGAAACCGTATTCAAGTCCTCAGCATATATTAACCTTAAGGAATACAGTAAACCCGCTGACAGGGGATTCGCGGGTGTTTCGAAAAACTTACCTCCCGTACCAGACGGGCGAAGAACCGCTAAAGTCGACTCGGGCCACAACTCCTATGTTATGTACGAACCCGAGGGGCCGAGGTGATATTGTAATCACCGTCCTTCCCTGCACACAGTTTGTATTTAAACCAACCCTTCCTTAGGGTTTAAAAATAATAATGTCCAAAGTCCAATGTCCAAGTGTCCAAAAAGAAAAGAAAAATTACAAAAATAGCAAATCCTAATACAGTTCTCTCTCTCTTTTTTTAATAAAGAAAAATAAAACAAACCCTAAAAAATAAAAAAATAAAAAAATCTAAAAAGAAATTGTCTTCTTCTTCGTTCTTTTCTCTTTAATCTTTCGCTCCAAGTCTTTATGCTTTAAGTTCCAGTCTTTACGAAATCACCAAACTCCTTGGCTCAATTCGCTTTATGATCCAAAACCTGTAGACAAAAGATAAATACCCAAAAACGTAAAAAAGAACAAAAATAATAAAAACCTAAAAAATAAAAAAAATAAAAGAAAACTAAGTCTAAAAAACCTAAAAGCAAATCCGCGTCGGCGGCGCCAAAAGTTGATGTAGTTTTGAGATAGTGGTAAAAGTGGTTCGATTCTCAGACTTGCGAAGGATAAAATATAGACTTAAATTCTAAAACTAAAATAGAAAACAAACTAAAAATTGTCACAAACTTAATCAAAGATGATATCAGTATTAAAAGAACACTGAGGCTAAGATTCCACTATTTTCCAAGTTCAAAGTGATTTAATCCCAATATTTATATTTATGCAATTTTCTCGTTCAAGTTGATTCTAACTTATTGCAACTAGTAGATTCTCAAAATAACAAGTGTAAATCCGAAGCATATAACATCAAAAACCTAGATCCAAGTATGTTCTATCAAAAGAAATCACAATTGCTTAACAAAAATCATTCAAACAATTATCATTCAAGGAAAAATAATCATATTAATATTTGCAATAAAAAAAATAAATAGAAAATACCACTCTTTATTGGAAAAAATAGCTTCCTCTATCGCCTCAGCAATGGGGTTTAGCTCCTCATATTAATTACTTTCTCAAGATTCATGATTACAGCTCAAAAGTTGATTAAAAGATGAAGAAGTACTAAAACAGGAAGTTTAAGACTTACAGAAAGTGTCACAGATAAACGATACAAAGAAACTGCTTCTGTCTCCGATCTCTAAGACCGTTCTTCCACTGTCGTTGATACTGTTGAGGAACGACTGTCTTTAAGTGTCTATTCTTCGTGTTCTTGAAGGTCTTCAATGGCGGCAGCAGCAGCAGAAGGGGTTCCTGTATGTTGATTGTTTACACTTTTCTGAGGCTCTAAACTTCTCCCTAGGGTTTCTCCTTCTTCTATGACTCGCAGCAACCTATTTTATACACAACAGGACCAACAAATCTTCACGAAAACTTTTGGTTTATCTCTTTTTTTCTTTGGCAGCAAGTCACGATAATTTTCTGTGTGCGGCTTCTGTTGATTCCGTACTCTTCCCAAACTCTTTATAGGATATAGTAGAATCTATATGAAGGTATATCTACACTTTAGTCACGCTGGGACTCCAAGTTCGACTTCAAACAGGACCCGATATCACATCCTTCCCTGTTTAGCTCTCTTCCCCTTTCACGGCTTGTTCAGCCCGAGTTACTCGATCCAAACACATTCACGGACCCTGTTTAGCTCTAGGAAGCCCATCCAAACAATTCCCAGTGATTGAATCACTGTAAAACTTTTCAAAAATTCTAACCCTAACTGCCAGGCGAGAAAGCTTCTTTTCCCGCCAGAATTTCTAATTTGAAACGTGAAGAAGGTGACCTCCCCCTATCCAGTCTCGGTGTCCCTTTAGCACATGCCTAGAAATGGATGCCCCTTAGTAATTGGTCGCCCCTTATCCGTTTGAGGGGTCCGAATAGCAAGTGTCCTCCGGGGGTGCCCCGCGCAACTTTTCAAGCAGATTTTTCCAAAAATGTTTATTGGCCAAAAATACCTACACACACATAAAACACCATAATAAGTACAAAAATGAGCACTATCAATATATAGAATCGAGATAAATTAGACACAAAAATGTGTCTATCAAAATAAGAACGGCATTTTTCTTCGCAAGAGAATAATAAGATTCTTCTAATTTGGAATATTGTTATTTAAGTTGATTCGCCTTTACACTTAAAGCTATTCTACCTTGAATGAGTGTATCTCTTTCAGCGATAGATGACTCTGTTACTTCTTTAAGTTCATTTCTCAAAGAGCGAAGAGATTGCTCTTGGTCATCACATATTTTCTGAAGAATGCTAAGTTGTTGCGAAGATATCGCCATCTTGTTTAAACAAGTTCGATTCTCTTGAGATAAGGTTTTATTCTCATCTGATAAAGTTTCCATCCCTAAATTAGCTTTAGTTAAAGAATAAGAAAGGCGAGATACTTCATTACTTAATAAATCTTATCTCTGAACTAATTGGGTATTTTCATTGGTAAGATTATTTATATGATCAAGAGAATATGAATACAGGTTATATAGTTGGTTATATTGATCCATCAAAATTTCTTTATCAACACGGGCTTCTTCAACAACAGATTCAAATTGATATCTCTCCATTATTCGTTTCTGGTTTAAGGCTTAACATGCGAAAGAGGGATTTCAAGGATAATTAAATATGGGAAGGATAAAACCATTAAAAAGGCAAATTGAAGACATGGATAAGAAAATCATACCTCTAAATTCATCATTCTTCTTGCGAAGATTGTCACGATCCAACAAAACATTCTGAAGCTTTTGATTTTTGAGACGAAGAACATTACACTCTTTTTCCAAAGTTGTTTGCGAAGCAGCTCTGTCAGAACCTAAATGCTTACTCAGAACTTCGCAAACATTAGACTTGATAGGATCAATAGAAGACTTCTTTCCATCATCCAGGACTTCAGATAAAACTTTGAAAGCAATATCTATTCCTTCCACGTTTTCTTTCGAAAGAGGAAGAGACTCAGGTAGAGAACTGGCAGTGATAGAAGGTTGGGAAACATTCTCAATAGGAAGAGAAGAAGTTTCATTCATAGAATGATCAACAAGGGGGTTTCAATCATTGAAAGTTCAGCCGAAGAAATGAAGTCTGAGGCAGCTTTTTCGCGAATTGGAGATAAAGGTTTATCTTGCGAAGATGTCGCAGGAGATTTAGAAGAGATGAGTAAGTGGAATGTAACGGAAGTTTGAACAGTTTTAAGGTGGCGAGATTTCTTGAGAGGTTTATTGACATCCTTATCACCCTGCGAATTACAATCCAGATAAGAAACAGAGGCAACAATATTGTTATTAGAAAAGGATAGTGTTTCTTACTACCTTTTCATTTGCAGACTTTCTTTTATGCGCAACAACCTTATGCTGCGGTTTGGGAATATTAGTTTTCTGAACTGTAAATTTAGTGTTGGAGGCGTTTTTGCTGAAATAACGAGAGTATGGGAATCACATAAACAACATCAAATAAGGCAATAAACAAGATCAATTTCAGCAAAACCCATAAAGAAGAAAAAAGAAAACTAACCTTGATGAATCCATGGAAAACAGTAGCAGGAAGATTATTTCGAAGAAAATTACGAACGATGAAGATCTGTAGAAGAAATAGTATGAAGATGAAGAAGAAGAAGAACTTAAAAAGATTGAAGAAGAAAGAATAAAAATTGCAATAACGGATTTGCAGAAGAACGACGAAGTTGCAGAGAAAATAAAAAGAAAGAAAAAGATAATGAGAAAGAATATATATAGAGTGAATTTTTCCTCGAGAAGATAAACACGACTAATACAGAAAAATATAAACGGTTAAAAAGCAGCGGTTACAAAAGACGTGTCAAGAAACAGATGGAAGAAAGAGTACGTGTGATAAATGCAGAATATGAAGAAATGAACATCTGCGGCATTTCTCACATCATTCTATACTTCGCAGAAAAGATATGAGAAGAGGCAAGATGTAGGATCAGAATCTTGCAACAATGATATCTTAGCGAAATTATCAACAACACAACACAACACAATAGCGTCGCAGAACAATTTCAGAAATGATATAATAAACGACGTCAGCTAAAATCATGAGAAAGATGTGATGGTCCTGTGAAAATTAGAGAGTTTGCGAGATTAAGATTTGTAAGGTTGCGATGTGTCCATACCTCTTCAATATCTTGGTATATAACTTTTCATACTTCACGGGCACGCTGAATCCTCCAACCAACACATGACCTTCGAAAGGAGCCTTGAATGGGGGATCAAAAACGAGACCTGCGGCTGGATGCGACTAGCAAAGATTCTTCGGGAGCCATCACGCCCGTCGTCACGACATCATTTTTCGCCATGAGAGACACAACAACATCTTTATGATGATCAACCTCCACTTCCAGATTACCAGCGGGTACGGTTTCCATGATTGGAGACACCGTTGCATCTTCATTGCCGTGAATCTCCATCTCAGAATTACTTTCAGGAGCGACCTCCTCCTGTAAGCACCACCAATTGAATATTTATTCGGTATAAGTAAATAGTCCAAGAAGAAAATGTAGGATCAGAATCTCGCAACAATGATATCTTAGCGAAATTATCAACAACACAACACAATAGCGTCGCAGAACAATTTCAGAAATGATATAATAAATGACGTCAGCTAAAATCATGAGAAAGATGTGATGGTCCTGTGAAAATTAGAGAGTTTGCGAGATTAAGATTTGTAAGGTTGCGAGAATATCGCAAGTCATTTCCGAAAATAAAGGACAGATTAGCTGTCATCCACTATGTATTTCCTATAAATAGTCGTTCAGTTGTAAAGAAAGGAGAGATCTTTTGAGTAAGAAACAAGTAAATAGGAGAGAGAAAGTCGAGAGCAGAGGTCATTCTTGATTCCTTTATCTTTTCTTGTAAGAACATTCAAATATTGATCAATAAAATTAAGAGTGTAAACCTAAAAATGAGTTGAGTAATAATGAAATCATATGAGGGGTGTAGTGTAGGATTTCCTGCAACTACAGAAAACGTGTGGGAGACTCACCGACTCGTATGTGGGCCAACTGGGATTAGAAGAGGACTCGATCCCCCGCTCTGAATAACTTTCTCCATCACCGTCAGACTCTGAGTTTTCTTCTTCATCATCTTCCTCTTCACTGCTGAGAGGCTCAGTATCGCCAGACTTTTCTTCAGAAGTCATCACCTTTCGGACACTTGCAAGTGCGGTAAAGGCGTTTATCTTGTTTTTTGAGACCCTGAATCAAAAGGGAAGAGATGTTCAGTGGAAACAATTCAGAATATTTATGCAAGACGACCAAATCAGGAAGAAAATCATACATACTCGCATATTGGAAAAACTAAAAATCGGAACAGCCGTCGAATCCGACTGAAAACCACCCGCACGGTTTTTAGACCTTCGCTCCTTCTTCTGGGGAATGTCCACATCCGATCTAGGAGATTTCCGCTTAGCAGTAGAAGGATCCCTCAACAAGGGATGTTCCGCTAAAATCACAGGGGAAGGCTTGCCACGAGAATTTTCCACCACGTCATTCGCAAAACCATAGATGGTAAGAAACTCGTCCTTCCAGAACGTGTTGTACCTAGAGGTTGTCACTGAACTTCGTTCTGAGAGTAAGAAAGGAAGGCTTTTACCCGGCACAAGAACACGGGAATCAAGAACAACTGGCAACAATTCTTCCAGAGCGACCGACTGGCCAGTAAATGGGACCCCTTGGTCAAATCCCATATGCCGAGCCGCCCTGTCAATATTATAAGGGACTTCGCATAAATAAAACCTCTCCAACACTCATGTTCTCTCTAGTAGAAAGTAAAGTCAAGTTCGGAGCAGCGGCGAAAGTGTTCGGCTGAACTATGGACGCGTGGACTGGAACCTAAGGACGAAAGCTAACGGCATAGGCATTGTCAAGGAAGTCGATGAGCTTTGACCCAGATTTTGGTCGCTTATTCAATCAGCGCAGTATTCTAGAGCCGCTGAAAGACTCAGGAAGTGAAACCGACGGTTTGGGAGCATATTTTGCGAAGTGCTCCCACAACCATGTTTGGAGAAAAGCGACGTGAACATACGAGTCCACTTTCATATAACCGTTTAAAACGTACATGTCCGCGACCAGATGATCCCAATGGGTGTAAAAAGAACCAAGAAGCAAAACACCAATAGGAAGAATCACACCTTTCGCCAATTTGATGGAAAATTTAATGAGCTCCTGCCTTATCTCCTTCTTACCAGAGCCGTCATCGAAAATATCTCTGGACGGCCACAGAGCTAAAAATGCAGCAACATGGAGTGTATCATCCAGCACTAGATCTGACTCCGGCTCATCAGGGAACCACTCAGACACCCACTAGCTATAGAAACACTTCGTCTCATAATCCTTCCGAACGAATCCTTTTGATTTCTCGACAAGAGTGGCACGAATTTCTTCATCATCATCGGACAACGTGATGTCAAGATTCCCTGTTATGGGAAGGTTCAGTAAGATGACTACACTCACTAAAGAGATGGTCATTTCACCCCACCTACATATGGCCGTGTGAATATCCGGACACCATCTGGAGATAAAAGCGATCAAGCCCGGAATATCTTTCCTAATTTGAAGTGTTGCAGAAGCCATGACAACATCGATGATTTGCGCCTTGGTCAAATTGGCCCTCACACGGTCTTGACTTATCATGAATTTCATCCATTTATCAAAAGAGCGCAACGGGTGACATATTTTGAATTCAAATGGAGAAGAAGGGTACTCTTTCTTCTGAAGGCAAAACCTCATTACACGCGCCGGTCGAACCGACTGGACCTCTCCTTCATTTTTTGAACCGGTCAGAAGGATCGCCACATACTTGGGATAGGTTCTCCTAGGCGAAGAGGACTTTGTAAATATTCATCATCTACATTCGGATTGGAGTTGTTAGCACTTCTCGATGCGGCGGCATGAATGTTTTTAGGTGACATTCTAACAAAATTTCCTTACGCTGCTTTCACTTTCAAAGTAACTACAACGGGGCAAAACGAAGAAAAGTTACTACCAAAAAAAAAGTGCATGAAGATTACTTTATCAACAATGAAGAATTCATTTTGGTTGCAAGCCATTTTATTTCAGCCGCAAGTCATAACACGCATAGCCAAAGAAGTGGGGACTGATACTCGCGTGAGACAAGTCCTACGTTGCCGCGGAAAACACACCCTTTGCCAGAGTCGTGCCTTGCAGCGGGAAGTACGCTCTCGGCCAAGAAGGCGCGCGTCCCACCGCGGGAATTATGCTCACGACCACAAAAAAAAGGCTGGGGAAACCCTAAATCTAGGTTTTCGTGGGGAAGGAGTTAATGCCGGTCACTCACGCATGCATGCCTACTTTGCACAATAATTGTTTTCGTTGTTACTAATGAGGTATGGCTAACATCACTATGACGATATGGACAGAACGAGATTATTCATACCGAAGTTTTCCTACAAATTTATGGAAGATACGCCTATGGCTAGGGTTTACATCAAAACAGAGAACAAGCTTAAGGAAGAATGCTGGGACACATACCCGAAATATGCTCGCCTTACTGCTACCGCTGTGCCGCAAACACCAAGACGTGGAAGTAAAACCAATAATGTGAGATAAAAGAAGGGGAGGTAACGCCTTTTACAGGAATAACACTTTTGGAATTTGAGTGGAGAAAGGGTTTTTTGTTTGAGCCACGCATCAGAAGAGGCAGCCGGGCCCGCACTAGCAAACATCCCATAGCGCCAACAGTCCGCGTCCCAAGACGGACCAGCCGACCCGCGTCCAAGCCCACGCCAGGCACCAACAGCTTCGCATGAGCCAGCAACTCCGCGTCCCAAGCCAAGTGCCAACAACTCCGCGCCAAGAAAATCCAATGGCTCGCCAAGCTAACAACTCCGCGCCACGGCTAAGCCAAACCGAGCCGACAACTTCGCGTTCCCAAGCCGAGCCAAGATGACGGACGGCCATTTGCAATATGACCAATGCTAGCGGCTCCAGTCCAAGCCGACCAATGCTGGCGGCTCCATTCCAAGTTGATGCCGACAGTATGCATCTCAGCCATAAACCACCTCTACCACTCCGCGGCCTAGCCAGCAGCACCACGATCCGAATTTATGCAAAGACGCCAACACAAGAGTCACGGATTCTCCTTACCTCCCGAAAAAGGTTAGCTGGATCTTCCTGATCATCTTTTCATGAATCGCCGTTTCGATTTTGTCCTTGTCTATCACCATCTCATGCTTACCTCGCAACAAGGCTCATGTTCCGAGCTAAGCAGGGGACTTAATGTTGATGGTGGTTTTTAGCTTAGGGTCAAAATCGTAAAACCTTGCATCTGACGTGACGTCACTCTGTAAGGAAGCGGATCTATAAACACCAATATCCCCAATAGCATATTTATTGAGCCTTTCGATATGTCTACATGAAATTTACCCAGACTCGCGGATGCGACAACCATCCTAAATATGTCGTGAAAGTCTCATTGGGTACCTTTTTTTTACTACGTTCCACGATAGAACACTTAGTATCGGCTGACATCATCTCCGTTCATGCCAACTGCGCACGCCATCCTCACATGCCAACTGCGCACGCCATCCTCACATGCCAGCTGCGCATGCGAGCCGCTCATGCCAAACCCCACATGCCAGCCGCACATGCCAGCAGCGCATGCGAGCCGCACATGCCAGCCGCGCATGCCAACCGCTCATGCCAACGCGCGCGATAATTAGGGTTTCAACGTGCCAAACCCTAAATATCTGCACCATGCGCTAACGGAAGGTATCCATAATCGACGGCTACCCTTCCTCCTGAGATGCAGATCTCGGCCGTCCAAGTTCGCCACCAAACCGACCTCTGGCAAATTTTTGGCCACAACGCCAAATTCCTTAGTTTGTACCGCCAAACCCTAATTTGGTCACGCCAATGTGCCAAAGGCATGCGCGAGCCATGCCAGCCACACCAGCCGCCAACGGAAGGTAGCTATATTCGACGGCCACCCTTCCTCCTGAGATGTAGATCTCGGCCGTCCAAGTTCGCCACCAAACCGACCTCTGACAACTTTTTGGCCACAACGCCAAATTACTTGGTTTTTGCCGCCAAACCCTAATTTGGTCACGCCACTGTGCCAAAGGCATGAGCGAGCTATGCCAGCCACACCAGGCGCCAACGGAAGGTAACCATAATCGACGGCCACCCTTCCTCCTGAGATGCAGATCTCGGTCGTCCAAGTTCGCCACCAAACCGACCTATGGAAACTTTTTGTCCACAACGCCAAATTCCTTGGTTTGTGCCGCCAAACCCTAATTTGGTCACGCCATTGTGCCAAAGGCATGCGCGATCCATGCCAGCCACACCTAGCGCCAACGGAAGGTAGCCATAATCGACGGCCACCATTCCTCCTGAGATGCAGATCTCGGTCGTCCAAGTTCGCCACCAAACCAACCTCTGGAAACTTTTGGCCACATCGCCAAATTCCTTGGTTTGTGCCGCCAAACCCTAATTTGGCCGTGACAAAGGCATGTCAACCATGCCATCCACTCCACCGTGCCATAGGCATGCCAACCATGCCAGCCACGCCACCGTGCCATAGGCATGTCAGCCATAGGCATGCCAACCATGCCAACAGCTATGTCCAAGCCACACACTGTCCGCGGTTCCATCTCAAGCCGCACCACGCCGCACACTGCCAGTGGCTCCGTTTAAGACGCACACCATGCTAACGGCCTCATTCCAAGCCGCACGAACGGCAGCGGCTCCCAGCCGAGCCAATGACTCCGCACGATGCCAGCGGATACATTCCGCGCCAAAGTTATGCCGGCCATGCCACCCTGCCACTGGCTGCCAAACGGGAGGTAGACACGATCAACTTCCTCCTGAGATGCAGATCTCGGCCGTACAAACTTGCCACCGAACGATTTGTGGCAACCTCTTGGCTACAGCGCTAATTCTTTGGGCGCGGTGCCAAACCCTAATTGGTCACGCCAAGAGCATGCGCAAGCCATGCTGCGGCCTTTCCACTGGCTTCCAACGGAAGGAAGCCACGATCAGCGACTACCCTTCCTCCTGAGATGCAGATCTCAGCCGTACAAACTTGCCACCAAATGACTTGTGGCAACCTCTTGGCTACGATGCCAATTCTTTGGTCACAGCACCAAACCCTAATTGTCCACGCCAAGAGCATTCGCAAGCCATGCCGCAGCGACTCCGCTGGCTGCCAACGGAAGGTAGCCGCGATTAACACCAATCCTTCCTCCCGAGATGCGGATCTCAGCCGTACAAGTTCGCCACAGTGCCGTCATACCCTAATTTGGCTACGCTACCAATTCTTGGCCACGACACACAATTGGCTACGCTGCCAATTCTTGGCCACGACACACAATTGGCTACGATGCCAATTCTTTGGTCACGACACCAAACCCTAATTGGCCACACCAAGAGAATGTGCAAGCCATGCCGCGGCCACTCCTCTGGCTGCCAACGAACGGTAGCCATAATCGACGGCTACCCTTCCTCTTGGGATGCAAATCTCGGCCGTAGAAGGTCGCCACCGAACCGGCAAGCCTCTCAATTTTAACTTGCCACATGTATCAACATGCTATACTTTTTCCATGAAAACACTCGAGACATCAAAACATGTTACAAACAGGGGGATGCTCATTAGGGTATTGGTCTGGCGGTTTATAGCGTGCGGCGTGCAATACGCCCATTACAAGAAAGTGTCATAAAAGTGAGGCGGTTAGTAATGATAAGAAGTTAGTGTTGAAACGTATCCTTATTATGGAAACATCAATTCCAGGTGTTACCCGTTACCACTTTCTTTCACCATTCAATCGCTTCCACTTCTTTCGAGGCCAGGATATGTTTTATTACGACTTGTATAAATAGGTTTCACATATTTCCACCAAACAACAAGTTTTGGTCAGGAGAACACTACAACACTCAGAAATCACCTGGTAGCTTTCCATGTCGGCTATCCAGCTTTACCTTCTGATACAAGTTGTAAAACAACCACACCTTTCAGAATCAACTATTCTGGATTCTCCACTCTCTTCGCTTCCCTCCCTAATACCAACCCTTCTCCTTCACTTTGTGACCGAAGCAAGTCTAGAAAGGCCATTTCTTGGTTTAGGCCGGATTTGTACATATTAATCTCTAGAATCTAAAGTACTCTCGTGCAATACATTGTTTAGGGTTTAGACTCGTTTCTCATCCACACACACGAAATTACCGATATCGGCAGAAACTGTTTTCACCCTCAAACACTAGTCAACCAAATTTTTGGAAAGCTAGTGTGACTATGCACAGTACTCACATGGAGGTAGAACCGAAACTTGTTTTGGTAGAACCGTAAATTCATGATTGTGATTGAATGTTGGTTTGATCAATCACATAGTTCTTGAAAGTCAGATGAACCAATTCTAAACTTGTTTGGAAGTGTGGCATATCGGTTTCAAGGTTGTAAGTGTGAAAGAGAACTTACAAAGTTAAGATGTCGACAAACTTTGAACACGTGCTGTGAATGTTTATTTCTTTAATTGTTCAAAGATATTCCTTAACGGCTAAGGGAAGAGAATCCCAGGATCGAACATAAGTAAGTTAAGAATCTTTTAATTAAGGTTATTAATTTCATTTTGTAGGGAAATTACAGAATTAGTAATGTGCATTTACTAATTAGATTTTTCGAGAGATTTCAATCGTTATTTTTTGACAGAGCATATCCAGGAATTATGAAAACCGAATCTGTACTTTTATAAATATCTTGAGAATATTTTCGGTTTTGGAAATTCCTTGGTGTCCAAACTTCCTTGTATATAAATACACGAAGTTTGCCTTTCTAGCAAACTAATCCTTAGTAACAACAGATTTACTCTTTTGTTGTTGTTACTTGTGTAGCCGCCTATTCGGAGAGGAGAGTAACCTAATTAGGCGAAATATCTTACGGCCGATCAGTTTAAAGTCTTCTTTGGGATTGACAAGCTCTAGCGCGACCCGTTGGTGGGAAACTAGATAATTACGGTTTATCTTTTGTTTTCGATTGATTTGATTGACTAACAGTGGTTGAAATCTGATTGCACCTAGTTTGTTTATTCTTGAGAATCTTCTCTTCTGATATAAGATTCACTCAAACTAGTTCAGAGTTTCGACAGGATCTTTAGACTGTTGTTAGTTCTAAAGACGATCTTGTGATAATCCATTGTTAACAGACTTCGTTCTGTGCGTGATTGATCACAAGAGATTCAAGTGATTGTGTGCAGGTTTTTATTGAAGATTTAAGAAAATTTGAAGACAAAGAAGATATTGAAGATCTGACTTGGGTTTTATAATCGTTGGTGTGCACAATACTTGTTTCGGTAAAAGAGGATCCAATTAATAATCGGTTTATCCTTATAGTAGATTGGATTGATTAATTGAGTAGATCGGCATCAACACGGTTCTTCAGATTAAAGGTGTTGTTGGCTTAATCTTAAACGATTACCTTCGGGTGATTGAACATAAGATAGATCTAAGGGCCTGACGAAGGAGTTTATGTTGAGATAAACGGAAGAGCCTTTGTCCGAATCATATCAATTGGTTGAATAAAGTTGATACCAAACATATTTCTTGTTCCTTTACTGTTTGGAATACGAACCAAAGGAATTGTTCCAAGTACGTGACTTATTTATAAGTTGGAGGCGTGGGAACACATAAGTAACTAGGTGAACTATAGGGTTAGTTACTTGGTCTCAACTATACGAAGTTAGTGTAATTTTTTGTAACGTCTTAATCCTGAGAGTATTCAATTGTGGACTAGGTCCCGTGGATTTTCTGCATTTGTGGTTTCCTCGTTAACAAAATCTTGCTGTGTCATTTACTTTTATTTTCTGCATTATAATTGTTTTATTATAATTAAAGTAAATTACACAAACGTTGATTCCTATTTACTTGATAAGAAATCATATTGTGTTTGGTTAAGTCTGAACCTTTGTATCAAGTAAACATACTTCGTTGTTGTATTGTCTCGATCTTTTATCCATAGACGATCACACGAGGTGTGAACCGATTAGTTGTATTGTCTCGACTCAGTCCATAGACAATCACTTTCGGATAAAGGACTTATAGGTAGGAAAAGTTTTATCTTGAGGTATATTTGGGTACCCTCGCCTTTTCAATTGGTATCAGAGCAGTCAAACACGAAAAGATCTAACAATCTGTGTTTGGTGAGATCCAACTTATAAGAATGAACTCGAGTTCTCATGAATCGACTTCAATTAACGTACCGCCAAGATTTGACGGAACAAACTATCTATGGTGGAAACTTTAATACTTGGATATTAGTCGTCGATGGTTATACTCTTCCAAAGAGAGAAAATTTAGAGACTGAGTTTAAACGCTTGGCAGAGTTTTCGAACGAAGAAAATGCACTTGCAAAGCAGAATTCATATGGTTTGAATGTTATTATTCATGCTGTAAGTCGTGATTTACAACATCATGTGTCAACATGTCAAACTTCGAAAGAAGCTTGGGATAATCCTCAGATCGTATTCGAAGGAAATTCTTCAGACTGGGAAAACCTTCAAATGGATGACAACGACACTTTTGAGGAGTTTCGCATTAAACTCTCTGAGATAATTAATGCTTCTTTCTCGTTAAGAAAGACTATATCTGAAAAGGATATAGTATGAAAGATTCTAAGATCGTTTCCATCAAGATACGATTCTAAGAAACATGCAATCATTGAAGATAATGATCTTTCGTCTCTATCTAGAAGTTCCTTAGTTGGAAAATGGAAGATATTTGATCAAGAAAATTTGTCTAAACAAAAAGACAATCTGCGCTATAAAGCCATAAAGGGAGTTTCGACTCAATACTCGGAAGATTACGATAATCAGGAAGATTTCTTTACTGAAGATGAAAGTGAACTAAACCATCACTTGTCTCTTATTACTCAACGATTCAAAAAACTGTTGAGACATCGAAAAAGAGGAGCACAAGTGTCAAAAAGAAAAAGTGTTCCTCCACATAAACGTGAAGACACCTGGGATGATGATGATGTTATTCCTCAATGTTACAAGTGCAGAGGCTTCGGCCATATCTCTCCATATTTTCCAACCAAGGACACACAGTGGAAAAGAAATGCTTATACTGCCACTCTTGATTATTGTCCTAGTGAGAATAATCAAGTTCATGAGATAGATCATGTTGCAACCATTGAGGAAATCTATGATTCTGAAACCCTATCAAATATAGATGCTCATGAATAGTTCACTCCTTTGATTTTCGGAAAAACTTTTCCTTGTAAAGATAAAAGAACTCACCTTCTTAAATCTGACATTGCTGAAATAAAGTCATCGCTTGATCAACTCAAACAGAGTTTTCTGAATGATAAAGAGAAATTTAACAAGCGTCTGAAGAAAATCGAGGTTACTCAATGCTCTGAAAGATTACAAGTATCTAAACTCATTTCTGATATTCGTTCTTGTCAAGATGAGATTAGGGTCTTAAAAGCAGAAAATCAGAAATTAAGAGAGACACTCAACTGCTTTAAAAATTCATCACCTAGGATGAATGATTCAATAAACAAGAAGGTAAGAATAAAGAAATCTGAGGGATTCAATTCCAGAAAAAATAATAGTTCTGGTGTTTGATTTTTGTGCAAACAAAGTGGTCATTTTCAAAGGGAAAGTCTGAATACTAGACAGAGAGAGACTGTATAAAACCAGAAATTCAATATCTAATCCTAGATCGAAAATCTCTTCGAAAAAAGAGAACAATCTCTTTGAGGATCATGATCCCACAACGAGATTAAGAAGTGAATCTAAGTGCTCAAACACCTTGTTGAAATCTCATAAGGAAGAAATTTCAACAATCAAATTCGGATAATCTAACCGATTATCATGAATCCTTACATGTTACCCGTGATATTATATTGTAAGGATATAGATGTAAATATTTAGTTTTAAATATTACCAAATAAGAATTTTTGAGTTTTCGGTTATGAAAAATATTCTCAAGGATCTTTGAAGAAAAGGTCTAAAGGTTATAAGAAGTAAGATATCTTACTTCATTTTCATAGAGCTCTGAAAAAATGTCTACCTCTAGTTGCAGTTCTCGGAAAACTGAAAAGGTTTGGACTATAATGTTTGCAACACAAGAAACTTCGTCTTGAGTCTTCTGATGGGGATTCCGATTCATCTCCAGAGCTTCAACATGATGTTCCTAATGAAGAGATCTCTTCTCTCAGTGATAATCTTCTCAATAGTGTCTCACTAAAATTGGATCTAATTTTATGTGAAGTAAGGAACATGGAAAAGGATTCGAGGAAAGGAAGTTAAAGAAGTCAATGACAGTGTTATGAGTCTTGAATATAGGCTTGTGATTATAGAATATGATTGGAATCCGGTGAAATCTGCTGATCCGGTTTCGGTTTTGGAAGAAAACTCTAAAAAGACAATTTCAGAGTTTCACAAATGAGAAGAAAAATAAACATCAATTTTAGAAATCTGTCATTGATTGTATTGGTCTATTATGAATAAAATTATTTGATTAGTAATTTTTCTTGTGATAGTTTTCGGATTACATAACTTGTGCTTAATTGCTTTTATCTTATTGCTATGTATGTTTTATGGGATGTTTGTTTTCGGTTTTACTACCTTAATATTCGATTTCATATATTGTGAACCCTTAAGGTTTGGGTGACTTTTTGATTTAGTGGGATTAAATTCTAGCCCTAGTAGGTACGCTTTATCAAAAGATCATGAAGGGTTCTGATAGAAACAATATATGAAAAAGTCACAATATGTTGAATCGGTTTTGGTTTAGCATAAAAGCATATGTGTTTCGACGGTTTTCAACCTTTGCTTGCAATTGTTAAAACCGGTTTTCAACCTTTCTCTGGTAAAGGTTGAGGTGTGTTGTTATTCTTTTGTTTATGCATAAGGATGACAACGTGGTGATATTTTGATATGAATTCTCCCCGGACGAAAATGCTATCATATTGCATAAGTGGATGCGAAATTTGAGGTAAAAATCTTGTTAGTTAATTTTTTTCTTGTTTAAGAAAAGCCTGAGTTTATATTATATATATTTGTTTCTTTTGCTTAGTAAAATTTAGGTTCAATTGATATTTGTTCCATGATGTGTGTATGGATGTGTGTTTCAATTGGTTCCTGTTAAGAAAAACTATTGTTATCTTGCTTTATTGTGTGGTATCAATTGTTTAGGCTTACAAAATTTCGGTACAATTGATGTGTGTGTGTGATTCAATTGATCTGGCTAAGAAAAATTATTGTTATCTTGCTTTTGTATAGTATCAATGGTTTAGGCTTACAAAATTACGGTGCAATTGCGGTGCTTTTAATGTCTATGTTGATTCAATTGCTTCCAGTTGAGGTGAATAATTATGCAAGTTGATTTATTTTGGTTTGTATGAATTATTTATGGCTTAACGAAATAATATGTGTACGGGATGAGTTGTTTAGTCCAATTCCATTCCGGATAAGAAACTAAGTTAATTCTGATATTAGTTTGTCTTATCAAAGTGAGGTTTCGGTTATTCAAGCCTAATCGAATGCCTAAACAAGGAAATGCTAGTTAACTAACCTAGTATTTGGCTTGTTTAAAATTTAAAGGTCTAAGTTTATGGATAATTAGAAGCTGATGAGAAAAATGGAGTTTATCTTTATTTTGGTCTTATCGAATTAAGCGGTTGTTTTTTAACAATCGGTTTAGCAAAGGGACTAATGTGATTAGTTGTTTTTGGTTTGCTAAACTAAATGGGAAAAACTGTTTCGGACAATTGTTTCCTTGGTAACATATCAAAATAAGACTACTTGTAGTTTCGGTTTTGATATTGGTTATCAGAACGTGATGTGTGGAACCCTCGTGCCTAACTCTACAGGTTCGCAAGTCTATTCTGAGATTTGTAAGATTCTTTTCGTGTTGTCCTTTATTTTTTCGTTTCTTTGTCATTTTTGTGACAAAAAGGGGGAGAAATATATGGAGTAAACAGGTGATGCTGACATTGATTTTATATTTATTGACATCGCTAGGGAAAAGAACATTGGTACTTGAATGTTTTATCTAACGAAAGAATGAAAGCAGGCAGAGGTCTGGAAGCTGAAAAGTAGGGAGAAAGGAGGAAGAAGGTGAGTTCAGAAGAAATCATGAGAAAGGAGACGGCTTTTAGTTCGATAGGCTGGTTTTAGGTTTCGTTGGAGACATTAGATTTCACAGATGTATCGTCTACTTAACTGCGTTAGTAACGTCCAGTTAAGTTTTTGGTGTAAATCAAGTGTAAGTAATTATTTAAGTGTAAATCCACACATAAGTGTTGTATAACCACGTTTTTGCTAACGGTGTTACAAACGGCCAGTTAAATACAGGGTGTAAATGGAGTGTAATCTAGCTTTTAATGTCTCAACCAATAGAGTTCCGCCACTTGTTCTCTCCAGAATTGTTCTGTATGAAAGCTTTTATCCAATTTAATTTGAGGGGGATGTCACACTCACCGTGCGACGTGAGATCTCATATGACTTAGTGTTTTAAAAGAGGGGAGATGATATAGTCATCATCTTTGTTGAGAATTCTTTGAAACCTCCTCTCCAGAAGCAACAACGGCTCTTTGTAACTCATCTTTTGAGGTTATTTGGTATTTAATCTTGAACTTGACGCTAGTTCTAATGTTAACGTATTAAAATGCTTCCTACATCGAACTTCCTAATTAAGGTCATGAGCCATTCCTTCGTGAAGTTTTGTTGTGTAAGTTCCATGTGTTTTGAGTTGCCAAATTGACTCTTAAAAAAATGCTTATATCGGGCATTGAAAAATATATTTTACTCTTGTACCATTTCCCAATGTGACCACTGACCAGTTAAACTTAGTGAGTGAGATACTCAAGGAATATATGATCTCAGTATCATCTTGTATATCCAATCTCTTAACAATAAGGAGCTGAACTTCTTGTAGGTTTTGGATCAGGAAGATGATTATAGGCTTGCCACATATATTCTTAATGATACAAATGATCACGTCAAAACGTATCTCCAACTTCCTCAAGGATTATCTAAAACTGGACCTAAAAATCATGATAAGTGACTCATTTCAATGAGGTTTTTCTTTTTCCTTAAAGATTTTCCTAAGACTTATATAATATGTGTTTTAAATGTTGGTGGTACTTCATGTCTTATTGGTGTTACTTCGCAAATTATGATTTTCTTTTCAGTTTTTGATTTCAAGGGTCGGGTACTTCAACCTAGAGACAGTGTTACTTTTAGAGAAACTGAAGACTTCGGTATGCAATTTGGGACGATAGTGCTTTCGCTTTTCTCAAGATTATAGTTAAAGTACAAGATGTTCAGTATGATATGTCATTCGTCGTTGTTTTTTCCAAGACCATTAGACAAGTCACAAACTATGATCATGGGTGTCATTCACGAGAGAAACACCCAAAATATACTTTCGCACGAGTATTCATGTGAAGATGGAAGTCGCAAGTGTATACACAAAGGGTGGTACAAAACTCTGGAGGAAGTTCTATATTCAGAAGAAAAAAATTACTATTTGAATCTTTGTTCTCATACTTAACTTAATTGATATTATTTTGTTGAGTTTTTCTCTCGCATAATGCAGTATATATTGGATTTGAATCGTCATACGACTCTCCTACAAAAAGTGTTGACTCAAGAGTATTCAACTGAAGCTTGGCCTTATGTACACCTTTGATTTTTCAGTGAGTTGGTGTCTAGTGATAATTATGATTCTCACAAGCAGAACGTGTGAAAATTGCAATCATCATGAGAGGTAAAGTATTTTTTCAATAACTTTGATGTCATTTTACTTGAGACGAGTATAAATAGCATTGATTTATATCATAGACTTTGAACTGTGTTATCTTAGATCAAAAGGTAGAGCACATGGTTTTTAACGATGATTGTGAGAGTTCGACTTCTACATACGACTTCCATAACAAATATATGCGCATAATTTTCTTGCATTTATGAAAAAGAAATATAAAACAACGTTTTTTTGCACCTTTTATGGAGTAGTAAACAGTATAAAGATGCATTTTTTTTAGTGCTTTTTTTTTGGATCCGATTTTGAGTGAAAGGTTCATCTTTCACCATAGCTTTTTGACCTTATAATCTTCTTGGTGAAAATTTATGTGTTCATACGTGTTTTTGGTGAAAATTTGTGTTTTTGTTTGTGATTTTGTTTGATGGCGTATGCTTGGTCTTAGTATTTTTGATACGTCATGCTTGTGATTTACAGTCAATCTTTTATAAAATCTACATTGGCAAAGAATAAAGTGTCAATATTTATTATGTTATGAGCTATAATTGTCTGGAATCGATAGTTGAACCACGTGAATATGAGAATTGGTGGAATCTTAACTCTCAGTACCTCTTGATATTTGTGACATCTTTTGTATATATTTTTTAGTATTAAGTCTGAAATCAAATCTTTACAAGTCTTTGAACGAACTTTATTTACCACTTGAAAAACTACATCAATTTTTGGCGCCGCCGACGCGGACTTGTATTTAGATTTGTTTTAGGTTTCTTTTTTCTTTTTATTATTTTTTGTTCTTTTTTACGCGTTTTGGTATTTTTCGGTTCTTTTTTCAGATTTGGAGCGAAGCTACAAGGGAAGAAAAAGTGTTATAAAATGAAAGCATCGCCAAAGAAGGAAAGAAAAGAGGAATCCGAAAGGAGTGGAGAAGAAGATTTTGTATATAGTTATTTTGTTTTATTTTTAGAAACTATAAATAGGGTGTTATTTTTGTAATTTTTCTTTTCCTTTTTGAACATTTTTATGTTTGGACTTTTTGGACATTCTTGGACATTATTTTTAAACCCTAAGGAAGGGTCAAAATTAAATATCAACTGTTTGCAGGGAAGGACGACAGTTACGATACTGTCTCGGCCCCTCGGGTTCGTACACTGACATCGGAGTCGGTGGCCTGAGTCGACTTCAACGGTTCATCTCCCGTCTGGTACGGGAGGTAAGATTCTATCCACCCATGAATCCCCTGTCAGTGGGTTTTATTTTGTGTGACAACTCACACCCCTGCAATAGAATGTCGAACTGGTATTACAATAGCCAATACAACGAATATCAGACTGAGTTTCAAAATGGACGTTACTACTTTGACCATAGTGTGAATAATGGTTGGGAACATCAGCCTTTTGAAGGTTATGGTCCATACCATGGTGAGCCCAATTACTATCCACACGCCAATCTGTCATACGAGCAAAATTCCTCTCTACTAGAGTCAACACGTAAGTTAGCTGAGTCGACATGTAAGTTAGCAGAAATGAATAACTTAGTTATGGACGAAAGCAATGCAACGAGTGAACTTTCTTTCCTAGATTCAATCAGGAAGTCATGTGATTCGACTCAAAATATTTTGTTAGAGGCCCAAAACATAACTGCTCTTAATTTCCAATATAGTGTTTCCAATAGTACCTTTGAAAATGAAGATAGTTATTCACATAATCAAGATGGCGAGGATAAAATTGGTAACACTACTTGTTTAGATGAGGTTCAACCATTTTCATGTTATTATAATGATGATTATGATGAGAATAGTGTTGATGAAGAATTTGAAATAAGTAGGCATAGTGATCAGGAATTTGTTACTCCAATTGAGCTTAATAATGATAATGTTTCTAGTTCAAATCCAAATAATTTTAATAATTATTCACCTATTCAAAAGGATGAGGATTTGACTAGAGATACCCCCGTTTTAGACGATGTAGTATTTCCTTTTGATTACGAAGCTAATAATGGTTTAGAGGAACGAGTTTTTTCTGAAAATATTGTTTTAGAGTCTAGCGATTTAGAAACATTAGTCATGGACAAAGAAAGTAAACTCGTAGATATGAGTGAGGATGAACCTGACTTAGAAGAATCAATTGACCATTTTCAGGAATCATATGACCTTGAAATTAGGGAAGTTGTGATTAGTCTTTCTAGAGACACTGAAAACTCTAAGTTTGGGGGTGATTATCATTCTCCATGTTCTTTAGCTATTAGAAAGGTCCCTCACTTGGGACTTGACATATGTGCCTCAACCATTTTACAAGATTATCTTCATACACGTTTTCCTGAACCTAGTGATGTCCATAAGGAAGTTCAGTTGTTAGAAACCCATCCTCTGGTTGATGTGGTTTACCCAGGCTATGATATCCAGATTGACGTTGTTTTCCCACAAAATATTTTTCGACCAATTGTTGGAACGTCTAAGTTTCATATGTGTCAATTATTAAGTTTTGAGACTAAACCTAATTACTTTAGGAGATTAGGGTCGACACATTTGTTTAAGGAAGACCACCACTCTCATTGTGGTCAGCTGTGTGAGTCAAAACAGATTGACTTTAAGGATCCACAATTATTCAGGTTATTATTATGTGCTTCTAAGTTTTTACTTGAGTTTTTCCAGACTCTAATACCTGAACCGGACCTTAGCTTTGAGGAATTCCAGCGCATGAAAATATTTTATCTAGACCCTTTCATAGAGCCTGAACCTGAACCACAGCTAGATGTAGTTGTATTAAACAGGAAACTAGACAAGGGTGCGCTTTATTTGTTAATTTTCTTGGCATGTTGCAGATTCCTTTTACTTGTGATAGCTCTATTTGGTTTTGATGACCCACAGATATTTCGGCTATTCCTTTATGATACGAGGTGATTAATCCTTTCTTATGTCTGGCTGAAGACGTTAAACTTAGCACTTCTTGGGAGGTAACCCAACCTCATGCAACACGGTAATATCTTTCCTTATCTCTTTTGCTTCAAATGGTAACAGTTTCTCCTTGTTCGTGCTTTTAATTTTATCTTTAGAACATTGAGGACAATGTTAGATTTAAGTTTGGGGGTATGGGAAAAACTTTTTAGTTGCAATAAATTAACTCCAGAGCCTAGAAATTTATGTCTATTAAGGATTACACTAACCAATCTAAGTGGATGGAAGCATTTTGGTTGTAGGAGTTGAGGAACCAATCTGATTAGATGGAAACATCTAGAAGAGTCTATTCATAAAAGCACAGAGCTCAGGTGTTAGAAATAACATGATAGTTTCACCATATCTCGTTGAGTCCTTTTCACTTCTATTTTTATTTTATTTTGTTTTTAAACTATGTTACTCTAAGTGATTAGGTGGGGCTCACGATTCAAGTTGTTACCAATGCTAGGGTGAATTAGAGTGATTGAGATACCATTAAAAAAAAAGTTGAAAAAAAAAGAGATGAAATTTTTTTTTGAGACCAGACCATTTGAACAAAAGGAATAAATTCAATAAAGTCGACCACTGGTACCCTTGTATATGCCAGCTATGTTGACCTAGAGTTAGGATTATCAATCACTGGTTCCCTTGTATA
Source organism: Papaver somniferum (assembly GCF_003573695.1). NCBI lineage: Eukaryota > Viridiplantae > Streptophyta > Magnoliopsida > Ranunculales > Papaveraceae > Papaver > Papaver somniferum. The sequence goes on along the minus strand of NW_020621936.1, from coordinate 7,831,417 downwards.
TGCCAGTTGTGTTGATATTAGTCAGACTAGTATCTCAGTCCATTAGGATAGGTTCATTTTTGGCGGAGGCCTTCAGACAGATATGGGAAACGCCGTTCACTTAGTAAACATCAAAACCATATATGTTTATCTCTGTATCCATCTTCTTGATCTATCCATGTGATTAGTTTTGACTCCGGATATTGATGTCCATAGTGTGACTATCTGAGTAGAGCTCTGTCACTTATATATGAATTTTAGTATGCTTGAGTGCAAACTCGTGTACAGCAATTGGAATTTCGCATCAGGGTACTTACTCTTATAGTCAATAAGTATGCCAACCGAGGAGATTCTTCAGTGCCTTCCAAGGTTCTGCGTAGATAGTTAGGGTCTGGAGTAAAGGTTTTGTGGGTATATCTCTTGTAATCCCTCCCGAGACTATAACTCGGCCACTAGGGCCACCTAAGGGTTTAAAGGCTTGTTGCATACTCTAAATGCAACCGACGATGCCTGCGACAGTGAGTTAGGATTTTATTTTGTAGATTTGATTTGCTCGGGACTAGCAAATAATAAGTTTGGGGGTATTTGATAGACACATTTTGTGTCTGATATAATCTCAATTGTATATATTGTTAGTGGTCGATTTTATATTTATTATGGCTTTTTGTGTCTTTGTAGGTAATTTTGGAGAAATAAACATGTGTGGAAAAATCGGCTCAAAAAGTTACGCGGAGAATCCCGGAGGACAGTTGCTAAAGGAAACCCTCATTTGGATAAGGGGCATTCACTTACTAAGGGGCAGCCACTTGCTATTTGCACCCAGGGTACCAACTGATAAAGGAACCCCATAAGAGGTTAAGGGACACCATCTTCCTCCCCATTTGAAATGGTTTTGGCGGGAAAACAACCTTGTCCATCCACAGATTTCTGGACCGATTTTGAAGGAGTTTTAATTAGATCCAATCGTAGATTTTTATTGGGCTGGACTTGTTAAGGCTGAGAAGAGTTAGCATGGGTGTTTGGTTCGTTTAAAAATGACCATACAGATGGTACCCTATTTTAAAAATGACCATACAGATGGTACCCTATCGTAGATTATGCTCGGTCTTTTCTGGTTTTGTTTTGGACGAGAATTATTCGAGTTGGCACGTACAGATGGTACCCTATTTTATCGAAACAGGATTGGTACTCGGATTTCTATGGGAAAGAAAGCAACTTACATGTATTCTTTATGAAACAGGGCGTGAGGAAGTTTCTGTAGTTTTGGTTGATTTATATTAAGAAGTTACGTGAGGTGAAAGAAGATATATTCTGTTAGATTTGGATCTGTTGATTCAAAGGGAATGATTGACACAAAACAGAAGACGTGTGAGAGAATTCCGGTGAAAGAAAAGGTGAGAAAGTCCGAGACTTTCGTTGGAAGAAAAAAATATTTCTCGAGATAGTTTTGCACCTGTTAGCTATATAAAGGCTTGTATGAGTCCTGGAAGAGGGGTCAAGACTTTGGGGTGAAGTTAGAGAGGCACGGGAGAGCCAACGAAGGTCTTTGCTCGGAGAAATAAAGTTGCAAAGTCGTTTCTGCACTTTCATGGAATAGGGGGAAGAAGAAGAAGAACTGACGCCCTAAGTCAGTCGCAGAGAGGTGTAGTTTAGTTACTGCAGCAAATAAGTATCGTTTAGAAGGCAGTCTTATATTCTATGTAGTCCTTTATAACAGTCAGTCTGTAACGCTTATAAACGTTGCAGTTGATCTGTTTTATCTTTTTCTTGTATTTTCACTCTATTCAAACACTTTGGAGCCTTGAATAAATATTTTGAGCATGTTTTCACCATGAAGAGGTAAAACCCAATACTGGGATGACGGAGGAAGCCATTCTCTACGCGTGTGGTAAATCTATTTAATTCCTTTATGACTTTTGCACTATTTTAAATTGATTCATGATTTTTCTTAATTGATTGTGATTTTGTTTGATGGCGTATGCTTGGTCTTAGTATTTTTGATACGTCATGCTTGTGATTTACAGTCAATCTTTTATAAAATCTACCTTGGCAAAGAATAAAGAGTCAATATTTATTATGTTATGAGCTATAATTGTCTGGAATCGATAGTTGAACCACATGAATATGAGAATTGGTGGAATCTTAACTCTCAGTACCTCTCGATATTTGTGACATCTTTTGTATATATTTTTTAGTATTAAGTCTGAAATCAAATTTTTACAAGTCTTTGAACGAACTTTATTTACCACTTGAAAAACTACATCACATACCCGAGAACACCATTGGAGAAACCATAGATATCGACTCTCTAACATTCTCCAAACCAGCCTCGTGTCTTCTCTTCTACATCGTCTTCACAGTTGCTACTAACAGAGGAGAAACATGGAAACTAGAAACTTGATTTAGGGAAAAGCCCCAAACCCTAAACACTAGAACACCAAAATCCTCTCTCTACAAGTTTTTCTCTCGCACCGATATTGACCTTCACGGTAGCACACGAACATACCTAACAAAGAGACCAAAATCCCAAGCACAAGGATTTACCACTCTTCTAGGTTGGATTATTTTTACAACTCTACAATACTAGCACTATATATAGAGAACACAAAATTTGCCCTCAAGAAACCTTAGCTTTAGGAACAAGCTATTTTTCCTAACTTGGCTCTTAAATTCCTAACTTTAGGGTCAAGTTTGCACAAGATAAAGTTTGACCTTTAGTCAAACTTTGCACCACCGACTAACCCCCACAATTCTCCACCTCGGATCATGCTTTCAAGCATGAGACGATCACAGGAACTCACCTTCGTCTTCCACCAAAGTTATTCACCATCTCTATATACCCGTAGATTTACTTTTGAAGCTCAGACACGAACTTCCATCTTTATAGAACCATCTCTTCGATTCAAAAACACCATGAAGTTGATAAAAGTCTTCAAACCATCTTCTTCTTGAAGAACACTTGTGAAACTGGCCACGTTCCACAAACACTATGAAAATCTTCTACCACCATCAACGAATCCTTGCACAGACTCTACCATTGATCACCAAGAGAACCATCCAGAAGAATAACCGTTAGCTCCACCTAACCAGTAAGATAACAACATATTGAACTCTAATCCAGAAAGGAAGAATTAGCTTCAATATCATACTCCAGCACATGTCATGATTACCGTGTATCTGAAATAAACCATCATACATCTCCACTGTGATTAACAGGCTTAATCCTTTGAGCGATTCTCAAAGCCATCACCAATCTGACATACTTTTACCACCATCACACCCAACATACTCGCTCAGAATATATACCGTGTGAATGCCCATATTATCGTGGCACATGCTTTCGAGAACGGGCACATTCTTGATATTACGTGCAAGCCATCAAGAATATTTTAACATAGACTTAAGAACATAAATCTATAACATCTCGTGCATACCTTCGAAGCGTTGCTGGACTTGCTTCTACATGAGACCTCAAAACCCCATCCTTTCTTCAAACTTTGTGATCCATTATTTATAGTGTATGATTACTAACACTCTTCAAGAAGTATATATGTATTCCACCTCATTCAACTTTATTCGGCATCCCATACTACATCATAAAACTAAACGAAGAACATCAACTTCTACCAAGTTGAACCTCCGATTTGTAAATCACATCACAAATCTATCTTTGTGTAAACAGCGGTTGAAACATTATCTTCAAAACATATTTCTCCACCCGAACAATAAACCATCGTTCAATTCCAGGTTCAATCACGCCAGCCCGTCCTTGGCTCTGATACCAATTGTTGGGAAAATTGGCACCCCGAGCGCAGCGGAAATCAGGATCACAAAGGGCAATTGGTGATTTGAACCAAACATGGGAGAAATAATAAGAGAAACAGAAGATAAACAAACACACAACCACAACACAAGATATACGTTGTTCACCTTTACAGGCTACGTCCACGGCCAACACCACCAGAAAAACTTCCATTAAACAAAGACTATTACATGCTCTTTCTGCAACCCAAGACAAGACCCAAAGAGTTAGCAAGACATACCCGAGAACACCATTGGAGAAACCATAGATATCAACTCTCTAACATTCTCCAAACCAGCCTCGTGTCTTCTCTTCTACACCGTCTTCACAGTTGCTACTAACATAGGAGAAACATGGAAACTAGAAACTTGATTTAGGGCAAAGCCCTAAACCCTAAACACTAGAACACCAAAATCCTCTCTCTACAAGTTTTTCTCTCGCACCGATATTGATCTTCACGGTAGCACACGAACCTACCTAACAAAGAGACCAAAATCCCAAGCACAAGGATTTACCACTCTTCTAGGTTGGATTATTTTTACAACTCTACAATACTAGCACTATATATAGAGAACACAAACTTGCCCTCAAAAAATCTTAACTTTAGGAGCAAGCTATTTTTCCTAACTTGGCTCTTAAATTCCTAAACTTTAGAATCAAGTTTGCACTAGATAAAGTTTGACCTTTAGTCAAACTTTGCACCAAGGACTGAACCCCACAATGTTAAATTCACCACTAAACCCAGAGGTAATTATTATTATTTTTCTCAAAGCAAGGTAATTACAATATTCTAACTTATTTTAAGGCTTAACTGGTTCAGATTCACATTTTGTTTATTAATTTTTGAATTCAGATATCCAAGTACGATATCATTGCTCTATCTTCTCTTGTTAACATCGAACTAGTAAAGATCATTGCAGTGTTAAATTCATCAGAGGTAATTACATATTGTTATGCTCTAACCTGTTTTGAGGCATAAATGTTTCGGATTTCACATTGTATTTGATTTTATTTATGAATGTTTGAGTTCAGATATTCGAGGATGATACCGATGCAGCAGCCAAGGATGATACCACTGCAACAACCGAGGAGGACGATACCAAAACAATAAAGGAGGGGTTTGAGCTTATTTTTCATTTTACTGAAAACTCCCACTTCACCAATCCTGAACTCAGGGTGCAATTTACTAAAGACAAGAAGGATCAATCAGAAATCATAGGGTAAGTTTGAGTTACTCCTTTAAGTTAGTATAAAATTTTTTATAAAAACTTTTTATTTCAACTTGATGAGCATCTAAATTTCTCCGCTTGAGTTTATTTGTGATTGGATTTATGGGGACCAGAAATTGTTGGAACTGGTCCAAGTCCTTTCATTAGTCCAACTTGTACTCCTCACTCTAGATACAGACGTACCAGTAACTTTATTGAGTACCATATACTTTTGTGTTAGAAGGGCTGTACTCGATGATTAATGTCGACTTTGGACACCATATTGACCTGACTACCAGTTGCATGTTCTTGTTGAATCTTTTTCTGCCTGGCTCTTGTTGCATATTGATATTGATAAAAGAAAGTCATTTTTTACAAGGTTGGCATTGAATCTATGGTACGTCAGAACCAGTATCTAGAACCATCCATGCATATCTTGGTGGTGTTCCAACAGCACCTAATCTAATAAAGTACTCACCACGTCGGTGTGCTAATACCACTATGATTTATTGCCATGGATTTGAGTGTGTTGGCACGTGCTTCATCTCTTTGTAATCTTGATTTGAACAATGATTCATGAGTTTCATCTTCTTTTGGAGTGAGTGAATATGCGTTACTGGCCTTTGGATTCTTATTGCCATAGTTGGAATTTGTGTCATCTTGTGCAGGGATAACATATGTTGGAAAGAAGGGTTTTTGATTGACCTGACACGAGTGCCAGTGAACAAGGCGTATAAACCTCCCACTGCCTCTCCAAAAGTTACGCATCACATTGTTAATAAAGAGAAAATGGAGGTAGAGGAGATGCCAAGCCATAGGAGCTTTATCAAGACTGAATTCGTTTCAAGTTTTTTCAATTTGTTTGAGGATGTGGTTCATCATAAGGGTAAAACTGTTGACGGTAAAACTGTGATTGACCAAGAAATGACCGAGGAAATCGACTTCCAATTGATTCAAAAATTTGAGATTGGGTAAGTTCATTTTTATCGTTTACTGAGAATATTTGATTTTTTGTCTGATTGAATATGTGATGTTCATCATCTGTGCTGTTTTTCATAAAGTGAAAAGATTCGTGATGTTATCATCCCACATGCTGTTTCGTGGTACACCGGAGAAGCTGTTCATGGTGAAGCCGTTGAAGATTTTGATGAGCGTATTGAGGCTTTAAAAAGCTCGAGGTTCGTTGTTTTTTAATTTGCGAAATATTCAAGTAGTCGCACGCTATATTTAAATTTACTATTAAACCAGTTTCCGCTTCAAATATCTGTAGAATCAAGAGTAAGCTTTCATTCTCTTCTTCTTTGCCAAATATTATTCATTAGTCTCGGTTACTTGTGTTATATGTAGAGTGAGCAAACCAAACTGGAAAGCAGTTTCAATGAGAAGAAATCAAAGCTTGAACAAGAGTATGAGATTGTTTGTATTGCGCTTTACGATCAGGTATTTCTTCTCTTTTGACCACTTCTTTTGGCTTGTGAAATGCACTTAAACATAAGTCTGACATGAATTCCAGTAATTCTGATCAGGGACTGATGAGTAAGATTAATTGCTTATTTCAGTTCTCCTGTCACATGCTTTGAATATACTTTTGGATGATTTGGCATAGGGCTTAGGAGCAGCCATATGATTATGAACGTCCCCAGAGTGAGGAAAATCTGGATGTGTAGCAAAACTCCAGTTTTTGAGATCAAATAATATGAGTTGACAAGAGTTGCGCAAACAAGTTTATTACTAGGATCTTGGACTCCTGCTCTATGCACAGTAGGTTGTCTCTTGCTTTCAACCATTGAGGAAGAAGAATAGTGCGATAACCAGTGTTTAAGTAAATTACGTCGTTGTGGTACCTTTAAAATGACATTTTGTTGGAATAGGATTAAAAGGACTCTTTCAACCTGGGTTTTCTTCTCACACTTCATTTCCATATCTAATTAGGGCGTTTCTTGAATTTAACAGAGAGATGAATATATTAAACAAGTTCCTGATTTCTGGATGGATGCCATGTGGGGAGAGGATTTTCTTGCAGATTATGTAAGTGGTGTGATAATATTCTACTTCTATACTAGCTTTGCAACAAATCATTTAGATTTTTGGTTTAAATTTTTTTCTCGTCATTCAGATCACAGAACGCGACAAGAAAGCTTTGTTACATCTTCAAGATGTTAGATGCATCAAGACTACCAACTGTTTCGAGCTAGAATTCTACTTTTCTCCCAATCCTTTTTTCGAGGATACTACTCTGAAAAAGAAGTATAACATGGCTGATGGTGTAGCGCACGTTTTAAAAGATGCAACAGCGACAGAGATCCGTTGGAAAGAGGGTAAGAATTTGACAGTAAAGACGATAGAAAAAATACCAAAATCTCACTCCTCTAGAACAAGGGAGAAGCCACAGCAGAGGATAGTGACACCGAAGTGAACAAGATGGAGCTCGAATATGACGTTGGGTCAGCTTTTCGTGACAATCTCGTCCCTCATGCCTGGATTCATTATAAACAAAGTGCAGATGGTGAAGTTGGACTGCTAATAGCTCGAGCCAGGGCTGACGCTGAAAATGCTTTGGAAAGTGCTCATGCTAGTGTTGACACTGAAGCTTCAGACATGACTGATGACGTAGACATGGTTGATGCGAGTTAGCTAAGAAGAAGAAAGAGATCAATAACTCAGATTCAGATTGAGAGCAAGGATTGACAAATCCCAAGTAGTAGAAGTAGTAGTAGTAGTAGCAGTAGTAGGACTAGTTGATTGACGAAACCCCTAACTATGATCAATTACTGTTACTTGCCTTAAAAGTAATAGCTGCGGATTGTATACAAAAAATAATAAGTTTTTTTATCTGATGGTCCCATTTCTCTTTGGTTTTGAACTCAATTAGCTTTTTTCCATCGTTTGTAAATGTATACTGAGGTTGTATTTTTCTCTTAATGTACTGCTGCATTTTACTCACTGTTTTGATAGACGGCAGTTTTTTCAGAAGCTTCCATCTTATCAGAGCTTATGAAATTCAAGTTCCACCAAGCTTTGTTGCCTCTGTTGGCAGTAGAGTGCATGGTGGTTTGATGTTTTTGTTTGATGGAAATTACAACTTTATTTTCTTATTAAAAACATGGATTTCTGCATTCTTGTTCCTGTTTCATATTCACTATGCCGTGCTTTTTGCATATTCTTTTTGAGAATGTTCTATGATGAGGTTGATGCTAACATCTAAAGTGAATATGTGGTACCGTATGGCTTACGACAGCCCTTGATGTACCCACAACCCACCGGTACCAATTCCGTTTTGTTGGACAAGAGAGTACCACTCCAAGTCTGTTAATTTTGCTCCCATTATGGACTCAACAAACATGAAAATTGGATGCAAATCAACAAATCTGTTGATTTGAACAATGAGTTGGACCATCCGGCGCGCGCTTGATGTAGCATCGGGCGAGCTTGGAAAAAAGATCGCTGGAGTGTGAAGCAAAAACGCCCCTTGCTCTTCTCTCTCCAAAACCCGGTTAATATATTTATGATTTATTTTTATTATTTGTTTTATGAGTTAAATATTCCGTGAGACCCAACTCTTATTATTTTACATAAATAAAATCATTAGTGAGACCCAAATCTTATTAGTTTATAAATAAAATCACTAGTCGGACCCTAAAATATCAGATTTGTTCATTTTGCCTTGTTTCCATAATGGAGAATGCAGTTTGTTCATCCACGTGGCTCAACAAAACAATGAGTTTGTTGATTCCCCTAGGAATTGTCGTAATAAACCTTAACCCTGGAGCGAACGTTAAAGCGGAGCGGATCCTGAAGAGAACTCCAGTGAGGGCGCCATTAAACCTTGACTTCGAAAAACGAGTTGATACGATATGGCAGATGAGAAGACAACACACAAATAGTGATGGTTGGCAAGTCGTGTTTCTCCTCATGGGAAAGAATGCGCTTCTTCTGTTTGATTTTCCCCCCTGCAACTCTTAGAGTCTTGATGGTGCAATGTTGAAGTGGGAGGCCGCGTCAATAAGTGCACTTTCAAACTCGAGACCTTTCAGGTGAGTAGTGGTTAGGAGTCCCCAGTTACATTTACCAGCCGTGCCTTCCAAGAGAGACTGGGATTTCGGGGTAGCTTCTCCTATTGAAGACAATGGCCTGCCTGACGCAATATGATTAAGGGCTGAAAATATATCTCGGCGTCGCGTCTCGGAGAAATAGAGAATCTCACACACATGCTCCATCATAGATTACACGGTTTTGTGAACAGAGTCGCTAGAAAGCATTAATGCACAACTCCACCGATTGATGTTCAATCACATTTGGATCATGGAAATCTACGCCCGAATTCTGAATCCCTTGACATAATCATTCAGATGTTCGTTGCTTCGCTCCTTCTGAGTTGTGGCCATGTCCGTCTGAGTTTTGGCAAGAACTTCTTGTCTCTCCATTAAATCGATAATGGTAATGGGAGGTTGTTTTCCTCTGGCTCCTCCAGTCTCTCGTCCTGGCGAAGAAGTGGTGGCATCCTGATGATGATTGGAGGCGTCATGCTCGAAGAAATATTAGGAGTAGCGACGGCTCTGGATCTGGTAATAGGAGGCGTATGCTTCTGGTGCCGCTGGTGTTGATTCTAGAGGATGTAACGCCATGGGATATGTTGTCTGCACTTGTGGACGGTACATTGGTGTTGGTCATTCCCTTTTTCTCTCGTTCGATACGTCCACATGCTCTGTTTGCATCGTCGTTGGCGGAGGCACAAACCTCAGACAAGGATTCAACATTTTTCGTGCCATCTCTGAAATTGGTGGCGTTCTCTGAGCGAATGTTTGCTGGCTCTTGTTACATCCGGTTTGCCATACTTTTTAAGAGACAAAATGTTTCATTTTGCAGCTTGACAATATCAGCTTGATTTGCGACAACGTCTTCTGATATTTTTCCATACCTTCCATGGTGATTGGATTTCGAGCATTGGCGGCTTTGGAAGTGTTTGGGATGGCCGAGGTAACTCATGAAACGGAAAGTCTATCTACTATATCTCCTATCATGAGACAAAAGTCGTTTTGCTATATAGACTTTGATTATACACATTTGCTATTTCGAGCCGAGTTTATCTCGCTTATCTATTTATCGAAATACGTGTTGGTAAGCTTTCTCTTTGGACAAGTTCATCTTTACCTAGTGACGAAAGTCATGTTATGTTTCAATCACTTTGACGAAAAATGGTTTGTGAATAACAACTATATAACGTCCTCTAAGAATGTTTCAATGATTGAAATGAGAGTTTAGATTATATAACCAATGTTGGATATAAGCATTGTGTGATAACATATATGTATAAGTCCTTATTCCTTGAACCAAAGTATGCGTACTTTGTTGAACAGGAAAACCGGAACAAGAGCTGAGAACTCAGTCCGCGAACCCAGTCTGCGAACTAAGTCCGCGTACTTGAGTTGGTTATATCTAAAGACGATTATTTGTGAACTTATATTTATATTAACTAAGGAATGCAATTTGCAAACCGTGGCTATAAAGTTCATGAATCGATTCGAGTGAATCAAATCGTTTTTGCTTCAATTGTGTCTTTTATACTTGTATAAGATTTATACAATTTAAAAACTCTCTAACTAGTTCATTTGAGTCATTTGAACTAGTTATGGTGAAGAAGAATATGGTTGATATGAAAGTGCTCATATGGCTAAACATTTGGTTAACTATTGTTGAACCAACAAATGTACATGTTTGGGTACGGTTACACAAACCTAAAATTGTGCATTTCATTTGTGTATAACAAGCTAAGTTTTCGATCCAATGGTTGAAATATATTAGCTTGAATCTAATCAGGTTTTCATCTAACGATGTATATTGAATGCTTTGTTACTAAGCTAACATTGATTGCAAACACTGATTTGAAAGACTATATAAGGGAGAACTCTAGCAACTGGGAAACCTAATCCCCACACCTCCTGTGTGATACTAGTTGTATTAGCTAGAGTCGATTCTCCTTTAACCTTAGGTTTCTTCTCGAGACCCTTTAGGTTAACGACTTGAAGACTTAATTGGGATTGTAAAGCCAGAGCGATACTACTTTTTTGTAGTTGTGTGATCTGATCTTGCTGATTCTATCGTGTTGAGTACAATCGTAACGATTGGCTTGAGATTAATATCTCCGATAGGCAAGATATAAAAGTAGTCACAAACATCTTCGTCTCATCGTTTGTGATTCCATAATATCTTCTTTCGCCGCGTCGATTAAGATTATTGTGAGGTGATTGATAATACTAGGTTGTTCTTCGGGAATATAAGTCTGGGTTATCAATTGGTTCATGTTCACCTTGATTTATCAAAAGACGGAACAAAAAATTGTAGGTATTTCTGTGGGAGACAGATTTATCTATTATCGTAGACTTTTCTGTGTGATACAGATTTGTTTATTAAATTCTTCGACTTTGGGTCGTAGAAACTCTTAGTTGTGGGTGAGATCATCTAAGAGAATCAAGTGCGTAGTATCCTGCTGGGATCAGAGACGTAAGGAGCGCAACTGTACCTTGGATCAGTGTGAGATTGATTGGGGTTCAACTAAAGTCCAGACCGAAGTTAGTTTGTAGTAGGCTAGTGTCTGTAGCGGCTTAATACAGTGTGCGTTCAATCTGGACTAGGTCCCGGGGGTTTTCTACATTTGCGGTTTCCTCGTTTTCAAAACTTCTGGTGTCTGTGTTATTTATTTTCCGCATTATATTTTGTTATATAATTGAAAAATATCACAGGTTGTGCGTTTGAATCAATCAATTGGGAAATCCAACCTTTGGTTGTTGATTGAAATTGATTGATACTTGAACATTGGTCTTTGGTACCGTTCAAGTGATTTCTCTCGTATTCAATTAGACTCGCAGATTTCTATTTGCTTGAGTAAGTATTGAATTTAGAAAGAGAGATATAACTCTTTGATATACTTTTATTAAGATTGAGTCTGACTGTCTAGTTGATTCTCTTAATAAAAGTATATTGGAGTTAGTCCATAAAGATTGTTAGAGCATAGCTCGGTCAACCTCGCATGCGTTGCTATATCAAGCATGTTTGTCAATGTTAGTGATCAAAACTATAAGTCTTGATTTCTATCCTATTAGCTAATTCTCGGACTAGGATAGGGAAAGTGTAGTTGAGCTCAAGGACTTCATGGCGATTCAACGACAACGACGAAGATCTACACAAGGAACCATGGAACTGCATCAACAAAAAGGTATGTGAAGACTTGAACTTATCTATCACTCAGAAGTATATCTATTCTATCTCCTACTTCTTATGAGACAAAAGTCGTATGCTATGTAGACTAAATCATACACATTTGATATTTTGAGCTGAGTATTCAATGCTTGTCTTTTTCTCGAAATCATGTGTTGGTAAAGCGTTTCCCTTTGATCAGGTTTATCTTCACCTAGTGACGAAAGTCATGAAAAGTTTTAATCACTTTGAGAATTGCTCTGACGTGAATCGGTCTGTGAATAACGGCTACATAGCGTCCTCTGAGAATGTCTCAATGATTGAAATGAGAGTTTAGATTACATAACCATGTATTCCTTGAACCGAAGTTTTCGAACTTTGTTGAACAAGAGAAATCGGCAGGATTGTGGAATTGGCCATGCCAAGTACGCGAACTCAGTTTGCAGATTCAGGTCCGCGAATTGACGAAAGTTTTCACATCGAAAATTTCTGCTGGGGTTTTCGAAAACTCGTTTGTGTGCTAAGTCCGCGAACCCAGTCCGCGAACTGGCGGAAGTTCTCGGCCGAGAATTTCTGCTGAGTTTGGAAAACTCAACCGATTGAACTTAAGTCCGCGAACTTGTTTGTGAGCTTAAGTGGTTATGATCTAAAGATGTGCTCTGAACATGATACGTTAAATTACTAAGGAATGCTTTTGCAAACCGTGGCTATAATGTGCATGAGCCGATTCAATCGAATCGAATCATCTTTGTTTCAATTGTGTCTTGTGTAGTTACATAAGATCTCATAGCAATTGAACAACTCTTAACTAGTTCATTTGAAGTCAATTGAACTAGTTATGGTGAAGAAGAACCAGGTTGATATGAGATGCTCATATGGTTAACCTTTTGGTTACTATGTTGGACCAACATACGCGTACACGTTTGGGCATGTGTTTCACAAACCCAGTACACGTTTACCAAGTGTGTATGACAAGCTTTGTTTTTCAATCTAACGGTTGAGAAATATTAGCTTGAATCAAAATCAGGTTTTCATCTAACAGTGAATAAGGATTGCTTTGTACCTAAGGCAAAACCCTGATTTGAAAGGTTATATATAGGGGACTTCTAGCTAGAGCAAAACTTAATCCCCACATGTCTGTGTTATACTAGTGCGCTCGCTAGAGTCGATCTCCATTAACCTTTGATTTTCTTCTGTAAAATCAGGTTAACGACTTAAAGACTTCATTGGGATTGTGAAGCCAGACCGATACTACTTTTATCGTAGTTGTGTGATCTGATCTTACATTTTCTATCGTACGAGTACAATCGATTGATTGGCTTGAGATCGTGACAGTTCTCCGATAGGCAAGATAAAGAAGTCACAAACATCTTCCTCTCACTGTTTGTGATTCCTCGATAATCCGCTTGTGTAGTCAGGAAAGAATATTGAGAGGAGATTGATTAATCTAGGCTGTTCTTCGGGAATCTAAGACCAGATTGTCAATTGGTTCATGTTACCTTGATTTTATATCTAAAGACGGAACAAAACCTAGGGTTTACATGTGGGAGACAGGTTTATCCTTTGATATACTTTTCTGTGTGAGACAGATTTGTTTATTATCAAAGCCTGCGATTTTGGGTCGTAGCAACTCTTAGTTGTGGGTAAGATCAGCTAAGGGAATCAAGTACGTAGCATCCTGCTGGGATCATAGGAGTAGGAGTACAACTGTACCTTGTATCAGTGGGAGATTGATAGGGGTTCAACTATAGCCCAGTCCGAAGTTAGTTTGCAGTAGGCTAGTGTCTGTAGCGGCTTAATACATTGTGTATTCAATCTGGACTAGGTCCCGGGGTTTATCTACATTTGAGGTTTCCTCGTTAACAAAATTTATGGTGTCTGTGTTATTTCTTTTCCGCATTATATTTTTATATAATTAAAATAATACAGGTTGTGCATTAAGATCATCAATTGGAAATCCAACCTTGGTTGTTGATCGATATTGATTGATCCTTGGATATTGGTCTTTGGTACCGTCCAAGTTATTCCTTGTGTTTGATTAAAAAGACTCGCTATTGTTTTATCTTGAGTATTAATCAAAACAAGTGAGAGATATAAACTCTTTGATATATATTTTTATTGATTGAGTCTTATTGTCTAGTTGATTCTCATAAAAAGTATATTGGAGCTTGTCCATACAGATTGCTAATCGAATTATTGGGTGGTGTTGTTAGACCCACGCTTTTTCAATTGGTATCAGAGCAGGAAAACACGTTTAAAGACCTCAAAAGTCTGTGTTTGTAGCGATCTGATTATGGACGAGTGTATCTCTGATAACGTACCAGTTCAGAAATTACCAGATGATTCTAAAAGCTTGGATTCACCTGAGAGAACTGTCACATCTAAGTCAATATCTAAACATTCTCTTGATGTAAAAACTTTTGATTGGGAAACTCTCCTAGAAGAACGGTTGGATGAACTTTATGATGAAGGTGATCCAGATATTGATAGAGATGTTGATGAGGAAGTCTCAGAGTATGTTAAGTTTTTAGATTCGTGGAATATGAAGAAGATTGCAACTTCTCATGTTACACCTCTTCTGACTCCTCTCTGTCGAGAAAACAAGAAATTGAGAAGATGTTACACAGGTGTTTACTTTTCAAATCGTTGTACCGAATCGATCCTCAAGGATTCTGGGGAAAACCTACGTATGAAGTCACTTGAATGTGATAATCTTTATCAAAAGTACTTTTTGTTGGAAGAGAAACTTGAAGAATATGAAGCAAGGTTTAACTCCCAGCAAACAAGTTTTGACGACAGAGAAAGCGCTTATCTCACTCGAGAAAAACGCCTTGAGGCTGATTTAGCTGCTGCTCTTGATAAAATCAAGATGTTGGAAGATGACTTGAAAAAGTTCAATACTAGTTCAAACAAATTAACCACTATGCTAGGAGCAAGTAAAAATCATCGTGATACACGAGGATTTGGCTATAAGGGAATAAATGCTCCAAGTACTAGCAAAGAGGTAAAATTTGTCAAGGCTAGTGATTCTTCTCAACAAAAGGTTTATACTGATGGCAAAATTGAAATACCTTCACCGGAAGTTAAGGTTCAAAAGAGCAAAGTTTATCAACCTCCAAAGTTAGCACACACAGATCGAGGTAAGAACATTCCTTATGTTTGCCACTATTGCTGAAATAAAGGTCACCTGAAAAGGAGATGTTGTTTCCGTATAAGGAATGAGAAACTTCATGATGTTCTTGTTTGGGCATCACAAGAAGTTGTGAAACCAAGATCATATGTTAAGACTGATCCTCTTAACGTTACAGGTTGTAATTTTCCAACCTTTAGGCAAAGGAATCACTGCTATGATAGACCTAGATTTGCCTATAAACGTCGTACGTATCCTTTTCACAATCGTAATGGTTATCAAAAGGATAACTTCGTAAAGACGAAGACAAGATCCGATGCTCCCAATTGGAGAAAGACTAACTTGCAAAAGAATAGTCAATCCAATTTTCTTCCGAGAATTCTAGAAGAGAGTGATGGGAAGAAGGTTCCGATTGTTCCTAAACGCACTCAAAAGTGGATACCGAAGAAAGAAAATGATGTTTTGAGTGTGAAAAGGAATGATCTTCCAGAAAACTCCATGAATATGGAAAAGGCAGTATCCATGATGTTGGAACTTAACAAGTTTTTTGGAAAAATGGAATTGGATGTGAAAGGTTCTAAAAGTGATCTCTTTCATGATAATCCAAAGGTCACTTGTGGTGAGCAAGACTTTTTTCACCCCAACGCAACTTGATTGTGTTGGAAGCGCACCCTCACCAAGAAATGCCCTGCTTTGTATACGGTGAGGGAAACACAAGAATTGGGGCACACAGATTAGGTTCGGTAAGGCGGTAGAATTCGATTGGATTCATCTAAAAAGGTATGTCTATAAACTTGAGAAAGATTTGTACTTTTATTTGCTTAGAGAACTTATAGTGATTCATGTACCTTTCTTATCGTTCATTTCTACCTAACTTGATCTATGTTTAAGGTTATTAAATGTTTAGGTTTGAAAACATTAGTTCGGGATGTTTGGACTTCATGGTACACCTAACAGGTATGCATAACATCTTTTAAGTCAAAATCCAGGGGTTTAAGTTCGCGGACTTGAAAATTCATGGGTTTAAGTTCGCGGACTTGAAAATTCGTTTTCAAACCAGTATGCATACTTAATGGTAAACTTGTTTTGGTCGTAACTTCTTCGTCCGAACTCGGAATGACCTCATTCTTTTTGCATTCTCTTTATCTTTGAATTCTCTTCAAGATAGAGATGAGAATCTTATATGTGCATTACGATTTTGTCTTGATGCCTAGGAAACTTCTTATGAGAATTTATTCTTGTTTTTGAGAAGGATTACTAGAGTTTAGAATAGCCATTACCGTGTTTACACATAGCTATGTCCAACGTTTTCATCTTCATTTTTCAGGTTTATTGATATTAAATTCTAAAAATATTTGGAGGATGATGTTATTGCAGTATTAATCTGTTTGATTTTGTGATATTGCAATATTTTTATGGGATATGTATTGTTTGCGTCCGTGAACTTGAAGGTCCCATAAGTTGTAAAAAGTAAAGTCGTTCGTGAATTGGTATTCGTATTGATGAAAGAACGAATGGAATTTTGACAAATACAAAAGTTATGCCTATGCAGTCATTTATTTGATGGAAAATAAGATGAAATCTTCTGTTGACAAGGATAAAGTCTATTATGTCATTATGCATATAGTGATGGAAAGATAGAATAGATCCTTGTATGTTATCCACGGTTTTGGTATTCATTGATCTATCCTTTGTATACCGTGAAGGCTTCATTGTGTGTCTTATGTCGAGCACCTTACAACTAAGTCGATTAATGTTGGCTTTGTTGGTTGTTCCATAAGATGCTATATGTTGAGCATTAGGAACTAAATTAATCAACTAGTTTGGTTATTTAGTTTGTACTCCATAAGTTTCTTTCTTTCTTATGTTGAGTACATGTACGATTAAGGTTGTCATGTTTTATGATAAACTTAGTCGGGGTTCCATAAATTCTCTTATGTTGAGCCCAAAAATAATTAAATTGATTACTTCGCTGATTAGTTTGGTTATTTGTATTCCAGTTAGATTAATTATAGGTTCTCTTGTAATTAATCTAGTTGAGTTTTCATATATTCCACAATTCCTTGTGTTGAGTATATGAATGACTACACTATCATGTTTTATTGATTAATGTAGTCTCGAATATTCCATAAGGTTCTCCTTATGTTGAGTATTTGAACGATTAAGTTGGTTATCTCCATATGATTAACTTAATTGTAGCTTGTTGCTCCGTGAGTTTACTTATGTTGAGCACAATAAATTAAATTGATCACTTTTGTGGTTTGATTTAGTTGAGTATTCCAATTGAATTAATCATGGGTTTACTTGTGATTAATTTGGTTGAGTTTTGGATATAAAAGATCATATCTTTGATTTTTGGTGTCCAATTAAAAATCCTTCTTTTTTTTCGAAATTAAGGTCGCTCATGTTATATTCTAGGGAATGACATCAAATGGGGGAGAGTTCTTTTGAACTTGTGCTTAATGGTAATATCTTGCAGGGTATGCGGCTGTGGAATTTTAAATGGGTTATCTTGTATCTTTAAACTCCTTGATGAATGTTGTTAGCTTCGGCTATAAGATTGCATCTAAATTAAGATGATTGTATTCTTTCTTTTGGTCTATGAAATGTCTCTTGTGGAAATTTCATTATGAACCCGTTCTTTTACCTTTGCCAATTTTATTGACAAAAAGAGGGAGAAATATTATAGTTCACACTACTAATACATATGGTTTTCGGATCATTGTGTAAGGGGGAGTGGTTTCCATGATCGAGATAGAGTATTGACTAAGGGGGAGTGATACATATCACCATAGTATTATTGTTAAAGTCGTGATGTAATTGGACTTTGATATTTCATAATAGTACTATGATACTGTATAATAATGATCGAGAATCTCGATTTCTCTCATTTTTATTGCTACAGATCTTCAACAACGGTGATGCTAAACTTACAACCTTTGGGATCATTGGAGTACTTGGAAGGACGAAGATTTCAAGGAACGTTGAAGATTAGACTATGGAATAGGAGCCGCTAAAGTTTATCTTTTTTGTATTCCATATGTATTAATAGTTTTGTCACTAAAATTGACAAAGGGGAAGATTGTTAGAGCATAGATCGGTCAACCTCGCATGCGTTGTTATATCAATCATGTTTGTCAATGTTAGTGATCAAAACTATAAGTCTTGATTTCTAGCCTATTAGCTAAGTCTCGGACTAGGATAGGAAAAATGTAGTTGAGCTCAAGGAATTCATGGCGATTCAACGACAACGACGAAGATCTACACAAGGAACCGTGGAACTTCATCAACAAAAAGGTATGTGAAGAATTGAACTTATCTATCACTCAAAAGTCTATCTATTCTATCTCCTACTTCTTATGAGACAAAATTCGTATGCTATATAGACTAGATCATACACATTTGATATTTCGAGCTGAGTATTCAATGCTTATATTTTTCTCGAAATCATGTGTTGGTAAAGCGTTTCGCTTTGATCAGGTTTATCTTCACCTAGTGACGAAAGTCATGAAAAGTTTCAATCACTTTGAGAATTGCTCTGACGTGAATCGGTCTGTGAATAACGACTACATAGCGTCCTCTGAGAATGTCTCAATGATTGAAACGAGAGTTTATATTACATAACCATGTATTCCTTGAACCGAAGTTTTCGAACTTTGTTGATCAAGAGAAATCGGCAGGATTGTGGAATTGGCCTTGCCAAGTCCGCGAACTCAGTTTGCAAATTCAGGTCCGCGAACTGACGGAATTTTTCACAGAAAATTTCTGCTGGGATTTTCCAAAACTCGTTTGTGTGCTAAGTCCACGAACTGGCGGAAGTTCTCGACCGAGAATTTCTGCTGAGTTTGGAAAACTCAACCGATTGAACTTAAGTCCGCGAACTTGTTTGCGAGCTTAAGTGGTTATGATCTAAAGATGTGGTCCGAACATGATACATTAAATTACTAAGGAATGCTTTCGCAAACCGTGGCTATAATGTTCATGAGCCGATTTAATCGAATCGAATCATCTTTGTTTCAGTTGTGTCTTGTGTAGTTACATAAGATCTCATAGCAATTGAAAAGCTCTTAACTATTTCATTTGAAGTCTATTGAACTAGTTATGGTGAAGAAGAACCAGATTGATATGAGATGCTCATATGGTTAACCTTTTGGTTACTATGTTGGACCAACATATGCG
This sequence comes from Papaver somniferum, assembly GCF_003573695.1. Lineage (NCBI taxonomy): Eukaryota > Viridiplantae > Streptophyta > Magnoliopsida > Ranunculales > Papaveraceae > Papaver > Papaver somniferum. Next base: position 7,811,925 of record NW_020621936.1, on the reverse strand, counting down.
TAGACGTTTGGGCATGTGTTTCACAAACCCAATACACGTTTACTAAATGTGTATGACAAGCTTTTTTTTTTTTTTCAATCTAACAGTTGAGAAATATTAGCTTGAATCTAAATCAGGATTTCATCTAACGGTGAATAAGGATTGCTTTGTACCTAAGGCAAAACCCTGATTTGAAAGGCTATATATAGGGAACTTCTAGCTAGAGCAAAACTTAATCCCCACACGTCTGTGTGATACTAGTGCGCTCGCTAGAGTCGATCTCCATTAACCTTTGATTTTCTTGTGTAAAATCAGGTTAACGACTTAAAGACTTCATTGGGATTGTGAAGCCAGACCGATACTACTTTTATCGTAGTTATGTGATCTGATCTTGCATTTTCTATCGTACGAGTATAATCGATTGATTGGCTTGAGATTGTGAGAGTTCTCCGATAGGAAAGATAAAAAAGTCACAAACATCTTCGTCTCACTATTTGTGATTCCTCGATAATCCGCTTGTGTAGTCATGAAGGTTTATTGAGAGGTGATTGATTAATCTAGGCTGTTCTTCGGGAATATAAGATCGGGTTGTCAATTGGTTCATGTTACCTTGATTTTATATCTAAAGACGGAACAAAACCTAGGGTTTATATGTGGGAAACAGATTTATCCCTTGATATACTTTTCTGTGTGAGACAGATTTGTTTATTATCAAATCTTGCGATTTTGGGTCGTAACAACTCTTAGTTGTGGGTAAAATCATCTAAGGGAATCAAGTACGTAGCATCCTGCTGGGATCAAAGGCGTAGGAGTACAACTGTACCTTGTATCAGTGGGAGATTGATAGGGGTTCAACTATAGTCCAGTCCGAAGTTAGTTTGCAGTAGGCTAGTGTCTGTAGCGGCTTAATACAGTGTGTATTCAATTTGGACTAGGTCCCGGGGTTTATCTGCATTTGCGGTTTCCTCGTTAACAAAATTTATGGTGTCTGTGTTATTTCTTTTTCGCATTATATTTTTATATAATTGAAATAATACAGGTTGTGCGTTAAGATCATCAATTGGAAATCCAATCTTGGTTGTTGATCGATATTGATTGATCCTTGGATATTGGTCTTTGGTACCGTCCAAGTTATTCCTTGTGTTTGATTAAAAAGACTCGCTTTTGTTTTAGCTTGAGTATTAATCAAAACAAGTGAGAGATATAAACTCTTTGATATATCTTTTTATTGATTGAGTCTGACTGTCTAGTTGATTCTCATAAAAAGTATATTGGAGTTTGTCCATACAGATTGGTAATCGAATTATTGGGTGGTGTTGTTAGACCCCCGCTTTTTCAAAGATTGTTAATCGAAATATTGGGTGTGGTTGTTAGACCCCCGCTTTTTCACCATATCTTTGTCTGAGTTTGCATACAGTTTGAGTTCCAAGCCGCAAATTGAAACCTAATTTCCCAACCGTAGGTTTATCTGAGTTTACATACGGTTTGAAGCTGTAAGCTTCAAACCGTATGTTTATCTGAGTTATGAAGCTCAAACCGTATGTAGAAAAATGAAACACAAATTTACACTGTAGAGTATTAGTTTCAAACTGTAAGCTAATAGGTGTTTGCCTACGGTTGGAGTTCCACACTGTAATCAAACCAAATTTTCTTTCCCAACCGTATCTGACTTAAATCCAAACCATAAGCTTATCTGATTTTGTCTACATTTTGGAAAGTTCATTTTTCCACACCGTAACTCTTTCATGTACCTATGGTTCGATTTCCCTATCATAGGTTTATCTACGGTTTGGAGTTCATAACTTCCAAACCGAATTTTTTTGGTTCAAAGACGTTTACTATTTGGAAGCTTTGTTATCCGGAACGTATTCTTTGTCTACGGTTGGGTCGATAAATCGAATATGGGGGTTTTAAATAATAAAAAAAATCCAACTTTCTATATACTTCATGCAGTTAAAAGCAAATTAATTATTATTGGAGTTAAGTAAGAGATATACATCATTAATCTTGTTAGAATCACTCTGATTGAGAAAACCTAAATTTCTAGGTTTTTCTCAAATTTCTCCTCACTTATCCCTCTTCCTCACCCTTAAAACCAAAAAAAATAATATATAGATTTTTTTATTTTCAAACACTAATTATAAATCAAATGATTAGTTTAATTTAATAATTACTAACATTATTTAGTTTAGTTGATCTTATCGTTAACAAATTAATCGAGGGCATTCTAGTCATATTAAAAATAGTTGGATAAGAGGCTTTGTTAATTAATATTTCATAATCCAATTTAGTTCTCTTGTAATCCCTCAAAACCAAATGGATGGAGCCCCCGTAATAGGTTTCAAAATTAACCCAATAATGACTAGTATCGTAATAAATATTGTGATCAATTTTGATAATTTCTATTGTGATCATATTCTATGATCTTTTAAACATTCATCAATAAATTTACAAAATAAAAATAGAAATTCAAATGACATAAATCTCTATTAAGTCCGGCTAATCAGGAGGGGAGGAATGTGCACCCATGGTACATTGGATTCAACTTAGTTTTTTTTTTTTTTTTGAAGCATGGAAATATTAGTAAAAATTAAGCGGCAATTATACGAGGGTAGGTGATACCCAAGGAGTCATCCATTACAATTTGATTAATGCGTGGTGGGATAGTATGGTCCCAAAATAAAGTTGTAAGGTTCTCCAGTTGGCTGTTGTCTGCCGCCAGATTGGCCAATCCATCCGCTGTCTGATTGCCTTCCCTGTAATTGTGCTTGACGGTGCAGTGGGGGATCTGTCTCATGATCTGATTGGTTTCAGAGATCATTCCTGATAAGTACCAAGGCGGATCGGCATCCGAGGTTAGGAATCGAAGCAAATTTTCCGAGTCGGTTTAACATTCAACATTTGGCCAGCTTCATTCTTTTGCCGTCTTGGTCGCTATCAGCATTGTCCATGATTCAGCGTGAGGGCGGTGGTGATTCTTAGTGGTTGTGATACGGCTACTAGGGCGTTAGCAGAAACATCCTTACAAATGAAACCTGCTCCAGCTATTCTTGGGTGTCCTCACACTGCTCCATCTGTGATGATCTTGATCCAATCTAGACTAGGTTTGACCTAGCCTATGTAGATTGTTGTGGTCGTTTGTGTTCCATCTCTTGGGTTTGCAAGAGCTGGCATTCCAGGTAGCAAAGGAGGAAAGTTCTATTGTGCCCAAGAGAATTCTTGTTGTAGACTAATAGCCATCTAGGGAATTTAGTCCATAGAATCATAATAGGTTCGGTCTTTTCCACCGATTTGGTTTTCGTATTTTCATTTTAAGTAGACTGAGGTATTGACTTAGTCAGCTGAGAATTATCAACTTGCCGACTTGGGTACGCAGCCAATCGCTAGATCCTAGATTTCGAGATATGATCGCTTAAATCCAACCGAACAAGTTTTCCTTTTTCGGCTAACATAAACTGTCCGTGATATTTCTTTTCTTGTTTCAAAAAGAAGAAAACGACCTCATCGGCAATTCCGGCCACAAATATTCCCGACATCTACACACACTTATTCAGTCACTGACACGTGTCGCTTATTTAGCGGCTCCTGTTTTAACGTGGACGAATAGATTTTAAGAAACTGATCATTCATTCTCATCCACTAGTTTCAGTCTCTCTCCACACCACGTGTCGTCTTATGTTTTGAATTGGGAAAAGAAATAAAAAAATCTTTTAGAGTCGGCAAAAGAGAATATTCAGGTTTGGATGGATAATTTGGCGTTTTAAACTCTGTTGTTCAGATAATTGTTTGTAATCTGCTGTTAATTTACAAGAAAGTGGAAATCTACTGATCTGGTAAACTCTTTTTCCTATAGATTCTTTGTGGTGATATCTGTTGTTGAGAAATTTTTTTGCTATTTTTTTTTTTGGGTTGAAGGATAAGATTTAGGGTTTTGTTCTTTAAAATTCAGCATTTTCAGTCCTGCATAAGGCTTGAAATAGCCGTGTGTGCCATGTGAAGAGCTACATAAGGCTACATAAGGCTTGTTATAGCCGTGTGTTCCATGTGGAGGGCACAATCGTGGCTTAGGTCCATCGTAACCTAATCGTGCACGTTGAGGCAAGCCGTTTTTCCTCGACTGAGGGGATTCATTTGGCCCTGACTGGGGCGCGTGGTCAACCATTGACCTATGAGATATTTTTCATTTGAGTGGTGAAGTCCTTTCTCTTTAGAGTGACCAGACTCTTCTCTTTGCTTCGGACAGATGAAGAATCTCTGCTTCGGAGCGATGAAGGTTTTCTGCTTCAGAGCGACAAGGCCGGTCTTTTCATCTTCAAGCAATTGAGGCTCTTCTCTTTCTAGATATGGAGGCACTTCGCCTTGAAGCAATATAAACTTTGCGTCTTGAAGCAATGGAGGCTCTTCACTTTCGAGTTATGGAGAAACTTCGCCTTGAAGCAATATAGACTTTGCGTCTTGAAGCAATGATGGCTCTCCACCCCGGAGTGATGGAAGCTCTTTAGGCCTAACAAGAATTCTCCAGTTTTGACTTAACATTTCTTTCTTTAGGAGTTGAACTCCGTCATCCCTTCTTGGGCTTCATACTATTCAAGTTCATACCTTCATACACATAGCATGGTAGCTGACCATAATTATGATCCTGAACACCTCAACTAGGTTGGACATTCATCAAGTGACGATTTTTCCCTAGACTACCAAAATACTGATTTTACCCCTGAATCATAAAATGACTATTTTACCCTCTGTCCAAAGAATCACCATCTACATCGGTTTACCCATATAATCAAGGGAATTACAACTCACATACATATGATACAACCAATTTGTTTACACACAAACGTAACTTTAATGGATTTGTTTTTCTTATAGAAGTTGCAATATGGTGTTTCAGATGAAATAGGAAAATAGTTAAAGATATATCGAGCATGATCAAGATTGATTACTCTTAATTTTGTAGTTGGGTTTTGATAAATAAGGTAGTTATATAAATGATAAAATTTGAATAGGTGAAGTGGAAAGAGATAAGATGATTGCAGCTCTACAACAATATAGTTTTGACCAACAAAATCATAAGCTTAACATCAATACAACTGTTTTCAGGATTTGAGTATAAACTATAATATGACTCTAAAGCAGATCCTTAATTAGAAAAAATAAAGAAAACTGAGTGACCTTATATTCCTAGAATTAATTAAAAATGTACAAAAATTAAGAAGCCTATTATAGAGTATCCAAGGAAAAAGTTTTGAGGCCTCCTATGGATTCAAATATCCTAAAAGAAGATAAAGGGAGGCCTAATCCATAAGAAAAATATTAAAGCACCCTTCACCCATTAAAAACCAACCTAACACTAGTTAAATACTTAAACCTGAACTTAAATCATATCAATAAAATTCATTCCCTCCCCCCTCTCATTCATCGTCTCTTCTTCTCCCCATCACCCCCATTGCCTCTTCTTGGATTGATCGTCGATTCACAAAATTATTCATCCCCGATTAAACCTTTGGAAAAGAACACCAATCCCATCTTCGTTCGTTAATTTTTATTTTATGAATACGTAGATTCGATCGAATTAGGTTTTAAAAAAACAACTTCAGATCTGTCCACAGTTTGGATGATTTATATATCCAAACTGTAGGTTATTCTTCGGTGAAAAATCGAAACCATACTTCTCCACAGCAACTTGAAAGTTCCACACCATATCTTTATCTGAGTTTGCTTACAGTTTGAGTTTCAAGCCGTAAATTGAAACCTAATTTCCCAACCGTAGGTTTATCTGAGTTTACATACGGTTTGAAGCTCAAACCGTATATAAAAAAATGAAACACAAATTTACACCGTAGAGTATTAGTTTCAAACTGTAAGTTAATATGTGTTTGCCTAAGGTTGGAGTTCCACACTGTATGCAAATCAAATTTTCTTTCCCAACCGTATGTGACTAAATCCAAACCATAAGCTTATCTGATTTTGTCTACGATTTGGAAAGTTCGTTTTTCCACACCGTAACTCTTTCATGTACCTACGGTTCGGTTTCCCCGTCGTAGGTTTATCTACGATTTGGAGTTCATAACTTCCAAACCGAATTTTTTGGGTTCAAAGACGTCTACTGTTTGGAAGCTTTGTCATCCAGATCGTATTCTCTGTCTACGGCTGGGTCGATGAATCGAATATGGGGGTTTTAAATAATAAAAAATCTCCAACTTTCTGTATACTTCATGTAGTTAAAACCAAATTAATTATTATTGGAGTTAAGTAAGAGATATACATCATTAATCTTGTTAGAATCACTCTACTTGAGAAAACCTAAATTTTTAAGTTTTTCTCAAATTTCTCCTCATTTATTACTCTTCCCCACCCTTAAAACAAAAAAAATTAATATATAGATTTTTGATTTTCAAACACTAATTATAAATCAAATGATTAGTTTAATCTAATTATTAACATTATTTAGTTTAGTTACATCTTATCTTCAACAAATTAATCGAGGGCATTCTAGCCATAAATAAAAATAGTTGGATAAGAGGCTTTGTTGATTAATATTTCATAATCCAATTTAGTGCTCTTGTAAGTCCTCAAAACCAAATGAACGGAGCCCCATAATAGGTTTCAAAATTAACCTAATAATGACCAGTGTCATAATAAATATTGTGATCAATTCTGATAATTTCCGTTGTGATGGATTCTATGATCTTTTAAATATTCATCAACAAATTTACAAAATAAAAATAAAAATTCAAATAACATAAATCTCCGTTAAGTCCGGCTAATCAGGAGGGGAGGAATGTGCACTCAGGAATACATTGGAATCATAATAGGTTCGGTCATGTCCACCGATTTGGTTTACGTATTTTCATTTTAAGTAGACTGAGTTATTGACTTAGTCAGCTGGGAATTATCAACTTGCCGACTTGGGTACGCAGCCAATTGCTAGATCCTAGATTTCGAGATATGATCGCTTAAATCCAACTGAACAAGTTTTCCTTTTTCGGAAATTGCGCCTGTATATCTGTCCAATACTAAATTAACGAAATTTGAAGGTCGGCCAACATAAACGGTAACTGATATTTGTTTTCTTGTTTCAAAAAGAAGAAAAAGACCTCACCTGGAATTCCAGCCACAAATATTCCCGACCCTAGTTAGTAAGTTCGCGAATGATTCGCGAATGATTCGCGAATTTTTCCGTATCACGAATTTTACCGTCTTATTCGCGTACGTTTGCAACTCCGAACCCAAGTCGCGTATTATGTGGCATTCCCGGATTATTCGCGAATCGTTCACGAATTTTACGTATCCCGAATGATACGTCCGTTTAATTCGTCATAAATTCTTTAGCTTTTACTTTTCAAAGACTCCACTTTTTGGGCTTTACTGCCTCCCGAACATACACGACCGAATATTAGACGTGTTGTAATTTTTATGAAACAAAAACGACTGAAGAGATTTGAAGGTGAAGGTGAGAGAGATCTCAAACTCACTAACCAAGCATCTAAACCACCATACGACGTCCTTTTGGATAACTAATGTTGTATATATTATCAATATCATCATATTGAGTTTATTTTTTCCTTAAATAACTCACACATATGCATAAAAATTGGTCTATGACCTTATAAATACAAATTATTTGTTATATATAGATACCGAATTTTCAGAGCCGAACTCACATTTATAAATCGAATTATACACGTACGTATACCGTTCCGAATTAATGACGAATCACGTCCCGTTGACCGAATTTTGGACCGAATCTGGATTTTACAAAACCGTATAATACTCGTACGTTTGCCGTTCCGTACGTTTGCCGAATCCCGAATTGCTAACTAGGTTCCCGACATCTATATACATGGCTGTTCTCTTATTCGGTCACTGACACGTGTCGCTTATTTAGCGGCTCTTGTTTTAACGTGGACGAATAGATTTTAAGAAACTGATCCTTCATTCTCATCCACTAGTTTCAGTCTCTCTCCACACCACGTGTCGTCTCATTTTTGAATTAGGAAAAAAAATAAAAAAATCTTTTAGAGTCGGCAAAAGAGAAAATTCAGGTTGGGCGTTTTAAACTCTGCTGTTCAGATAATTGTTTGTAATCTGCTAATTTACAAGAAAGTGGAAATCTATTGATCTGGTAAACTCTTGTTCCTATAGATTCTTTGTGGTGACATCTGTTGTTGAGAAATTTTTTGCTATTTTTTTGGGGTTGAAGGATAAGATTTGGGGTTTTGTTATTTAAAATTCAGCATTTTCAGTCCTGCAGAGGTTGTTGTTAGTTGTATTTTAAGATGAGATTAGATGATCAGTTAACGGTATTGTTAGTTCCGGTTAAGGAATTTGCCTGTTGAGGATGTCTGACTGGTCCATGTATAATGAGGTAGGTTTATTTTTTCTTTCTTTCTTTTGTTCTTGATATTGGATTTAATAGTCTAAGTTGCTTAACAGCTGGTTATTAGATTGATTCATTGGTTAACCAGTGGAGCTCTGTTTTGTTGTTTAGGAATCATAAAACTTTGAATTTACTTTAACTTCCGATGGATTTTTATGGTCATTTCAGAGACACTAAAATAGAAAAAGATTGTTTAAAATTAGAAGAAAAGAAATTAAACTGCGTTATTTTGCTGTTGCAAGGATGGAGCTGTTAGTGGGATACTAGATACTATTTTGAAATAACTCAGGTGGACATTAAGTGCACTTTTTATGCAAGGATAATAATAGCACAGTTTTCCCTTACTATGCGTGTTTTGGTGATGTTGTATAATATGTTAGTCTTTATTAAGATCTGTAGTTGCTTTCTAATTTGTATTGTCCGGTACTCTTAAATCACCTAAAATCACCTCAACTGGTTTTACAGCTTGATGATATTTCATGGGATGAGGTTGGTGAGAGTGATGACCATATAGTGCTTCATCGTTACGTTCAGAAAGGGTTCTTCTTTCCAGCTCAAGTTGGTTTTGGCAAGAGGGATAGGTGTGGCCGAATATTTGCTTCTAGAAATAATAAGAGCGTTGCAAATTTACTCCTAAATATGGTATTCAGGGAAGAGTGGGAGTAAAAGACATCAAGGGTCCTATGTTGGAAAACAATTTTTGGTCTGGTTCTCCTGAAGGTTTATCTCTTGATTCAGGAGATACCAATTTAATTCAAGAAATTGCAAACTTCGCTTGCACTGATGCTAAGTTATCCAATAACTGCTTTCTAGATAACAACATTATGTCTTCAAGTGGTAATGCATTATACGGAAATGTTATGTTTGATGAAAAACTGGCTGCCAGAGATAGCAGCTTTTCTCGATTTCAGCTTGGTGATCTCACTCCAACAAACAACAAATTTTGTGCGGGTGAAGAAGAGCAGAAGGATTCCACCAATCTTTTGTATTATGGATGGCCTGACATTGGCAATCTTGAAGATGTTGAAAAGATGTTTAGGTAATTTTTAATTCCTTTTGTTGCGACAAATATAGTTGTATGTTTCCCTTGTAAATTTTATTAGTGAAGTTCTTTCTGACATCATATCATCCTTGTCCTGTGATTTCTTGTTCTATAAAAGCTGTGATTCCACTTACGGGCAAGGGAATTCTAGTTATGACAATGAAGTTTCATGGATCTCGTCTCCTGTCGACAGCTCTGATGATGCTCTAAGATCTAGTTTCAACTCGTCAATTTCCGAGTGGAAAAGTACACCAAAACAAAGTGAAGGAAATACAGAATATCTGTGCAGCAGCGTTACTCCTTCAAGCACCAATTATGGCAAGCAAAATGTCTTTGATACTTGTTGGACGAATTCCCAGAATCTAGGTGCTGACGATTCTTCCTCTGCGTGTCCATCTTTTTGTAATATGGTGGATATAGATGTTGAAGATAGGAGGTTATCTATATCAAATGAGCAGGTTAGTAAGAAAGCGTGTTTTCTCTCTTACAGATTCATGTGCCTGTTACATATTAATTGGGCTGTAGGTGTGCTGGGTGCGTTGTCTCCCTAACCTTAGTAGCTGTTTAAACTCTTTGACTGTTGCATATGCAGGTGTTAATTGGTCAGTATTTAGTGACAGTTGTGGAATTGTGTCATAATTTGATGAACAGGACATATAAGTAGGATCTTGAGGGAAATCCATTGCCTTGCATGTTCAGTTTGATTTCTTTTTTGAAATTTACATGTCATTTACATGTCTGTCCGATTTGCAACAACCTATCGAGGGGCTCACTCAAGATATACCCGAACTATGACTCAACAGAAAATGAGAGCGCTAGTTTGGGTTCCTCGGGATAGGGGTAGACAAAAGAGAGATTCTTGTCGTTTGTGGATCACTCGTATAAATGCAGTAATTTGTTAGTATAGGATATGTGATCCTATATTTATAGTATATTAACACATGATTTATACAAGGGGCAGAGACTTCTTGATCGTAAAATACTTGCATTAGACAAAAAGGCAGGCTGAACATTTTAGGTGACAGTGTGACAGTGTGTTGAAAGAGGATCAGTATGCAAATCTGCGTTGGGGATTTGTTGAGGATTCATTAGTTGTTTGGTTGAAAAGAGTAATCATGACTGTTGTCATTGTCCTCATCAGACGCCTCAGCTCTTTGATTAACCAAAAGGACTGTTAATTATTTGGATGTGATTGTCCATTCTTACTGAGGTTGGTCAGCCAAGCTAGAGATTTGAAGTTGCTTTACCAACGTATATCTTGAAATAGAAGAATGATTCCTTTTCATTGAACTAGCATCATTTGAGATTTATATGTACCAGTTCCAGAAACCTTGTAAGAAAGGGTGATTCGATGACAAAATGATAAATGTGTTAGAAACATCTGTGATGTGAAATGTAAAATTGTAATCCATTGTGTTGTCGGAATATATAATACATAATCACCACGGCCACGGATTAGTTTGCCAACAGAAGAAAACAGCATAGGTTGTGGCAGATTGTTCGAACTTGTTAATTCCGTGGACATGAAAAAGAGTCACCTTTGTGTCTTTGTTCATCTTGGGTTCCTTCAGGAGTCGAGACATACTTTTTAAGAGCAAGCTTTTTAAGTAGATATGTTTGTCGTCTACTTTTGTTGTTTCTGAATTGATTCTAAGAATTAAGACTTAAGAATGTGAAGCCTCCATTCTCAATATCTGTTGGCAGTCTCCTTGCAAGACTCATAACGGTTTCAGAGAAGAAAAGCAAAATATAGTTGTAACTTGGTCAATATATATACACTTCAAATTACTTTGGTTATTCATGTAAGTATCCAACCCTACCATTTGTGTTGATTTGAATCTGAAACTTATTTTCACTCTGCATTTTTTTTCCTAGGTTTCTGCTTTTGCCTTGGGTCATGCTCCCATGGAGATGTCTCCAAACTTCCCACCAGAGATTCCACCATCTATGATCCTGGAGGAGAATATAGCAAAGCATAACCAGTACGAACATATGCAAGTATCATATACGACTGCGTATCAGCATGAAGATTCCGTGATTCAGCAAGCACAGAGTCAGACATCACTTACTGACCAGGTTCCAGTTGGGGAAAAATTGCATCAAAGTCTTAATGCAGTTGAACTACTAAGCATTGAGGTGCCAGCAGTATCAGATACATTGACCGTACCGGGAACTACATTCTTGGATGATGTACCAGTAGAAGCATCTGGTCTTCGGCAGCTTCTATGTATCATGAAGCAGGTAAATTGTTTCTTGGAGTCTGCATTATGTAACTTAACATGCACCATGGTCGAATAAAAAATGAACTCCTTTTTGCTCTTAGGAATTGTTAGTCATATCCACATAGATGCTTGATCAACTGGATTAATTTTGAACAGAAATAGTCCAGTTCTTTTTTTCAGATACCATCTGCTGGATTGATTTTACTTTTATATCGGTGACACTAGTGATACTAATACCTTCAGTAAGTTTGTGCATATCCCACTATGTTGGTTTTATACAAGAGATTTGCTTCATGCTCTGCAGATTGCTTTTGCAAGTCTGTCAAATTATCATTTATGATTAACCTAGAGTGTGCTGCTGTCATGGTAAGGTCAAGGTAATTTGGAAGGCTGATTGCCACACTTTGCTTTGGGTTAGTTTTGTTTTGAAAGCTCTGTGGTTATTAAGCATATTGACTGAGACCAAGTTGACTGATCGAATGTTGTGCGTAACATGGATAAGTACTTCCTGTTCATATGAGGACCCGTGCCTCGCATCATTATTGTGTATCAACTCTAAGAGAAAGCATGGTGTTCTGAGGCACAATCCACATTCTGGTTTGCTTTTATTTTTATTTTTATTTTCATATAAGGGTACGGCATATCATCAAATCTCTAATGTAGGAATACAGGGTTATAAATTGCTGAATTTGGAACTAGTATCAGGGCAATTGTAAGTAAATAGACGCACATTCAGTTGCGCAAACAAAACCGTATGAATTTATCTGGTATTGATTCAGCTGAACTTTTTTATTTTCAGTTGGATAGTAGAACAAAGCTATGTATAAGAGATAGTTTGTACCGCTTGGCTAGAAGTGCTGATCAAAGACACAATCTTGGATTATCAAAAAGTAGCGGCAGAGATATCATAAATGAAAAAGGAGTTTTCACAACTGAAGAAGCAAATGTGTATGATAGTTAACCGTACTTATTAAAGTTTTTATATTGATATGTGGGTCCCTACTCTTCTTGTCCTGCCTTAGGGAAAGTACATAAACAGACGAAGTACTAAAAATTATAAACGAGAATAAAATTTAGGCAGTACCATTATCTCCAACTTGAGGGGCATAATAATCCATTTATGGGGTTTGTTTATTCCCCAATTTTTGTTAGAAAAATGTAGAAAATTATGTTTAGGGGAACAGATATGTTGTGTGCCTAGGAAGATAACTCGTCTTTGAGAGAAGAAATCAAAGATCAAAGGGGCAGGGAAGCTGACAGATAGTTCAATTTTGGGGAATTTGTTTTGATCGTTTTGAAGGTAAAATATGGCATCTACACATTCATATATATCGATAGTAGATGAGCATCTTGATTTTGGGATACTAAAACTGCCACTGCACCTGACAGCTATGTTTTGTATTGCGTACTTGGGGTTTTTATCAGTTAGGAAATAGGATGCCGACAAGTTTTGGAACTTGGGTCATAGGTATCATCCACCAGCTACTAGAGAAAAATCAGAAGTGTATCTCATGGATGAGTTCTTTACCTATTTTCATGGTTCCTGAACTGCAAACCAGGACCTGTTAGTTGTGCGTTTGCTATTAAGGTTGATGTTGATGGTTTTTTTTAATATTTTTTGCTGCGTTTGATTTCAATTCCACACATGCTGGTCTTTATGCAGGTCTTCGGAATTGAAGGACTTGGAAGCTGTTACAAATCCAATCGATCGCTCTGTGGCACATTTACTTTTCCAAGTCCCAGCCAAACCGTCTACGGGGGTTTGTGATGGTTCCTTATCTCTAGAGTCCTCTAGCGTGGTTAGCTCTTAGACAATTAGTCCTGATCATACATAGCTTTCTTAGCCAGGATGCTTAGGTTTCTAAATTCTAATCATTATGTTATTGAATTGAACCTCAGGTTCATGGGTCTATCACTAGCCAGCATTTGATTCCTAACGAACTGCTTTACGAGGAAGAACATTCTGGTGGGGTGGAGGAAATTTCTGAATACTGATCAAGAGTAAGAAAATTATATCCTTCAGCAACTTCAATGAATTTTCTTATGTATGTTTAGCTGTTGCTTATCACTATGTCCGAGTAGTGATACATTACAAGTGTCGTGTACTGGTTGCAAAGAAGAAAATATGTAACTCCAGTTACAAGTGACAACTTCAGCGACCTTTTTGATGTGTATTAAGAGGTTGTGCATCGCCAAAGAGCTCATAGGCAACAAACTTACAGGCCTATGCCATCTTTTAGGTGTATCAGTTACGTGACTATGGCCTGTACAAAATAAAAAGAAAATGTTTTTTTAGCTATTTTAAGATTCTGCTAATGTATATATACTTGTTCCAATTGGCATAATTGTGATAGGTAGCCACTTATTTTTGATCATTATACAAAATCATGTCTTCATTCTTTCACGTGTTCCAGTCAGTTAAATAACTAAGAGATAAGGACAGAATTATAGAAACATACCCATACTCCTATTGGAAAAGTAAGGATCTGATTCGGTTCGTCTATTGGAAGTAGATGATACGAAGATTTGAATATTGTCTCGTGGCATGACCTCATGACATTTTCTTTGGTCATGTTTGTGTTGGTACTGGATGTGGATTCTGGTTAACAAGTTCAGTTTCCAGCAATGCGCTAAAGTGTGAAAATGGTTATCTGGAAACACTATTCTTGTTGTGGTGCTATAAAAACAAATCTATGCTTCACTACTTCTTGAATGAACATTTATTTCATGTCTGTGATTATGTGTCCTTTTAGTTCACTCTTACAACTAACAAATAGTTTGCTATGATGTACAACTGGGCCAAGTGTCTCTTCTTGTTGCAGGGTCAGTCTACAAGATAACGTTTTGCGGAAGAGTGGAGATCACTCACTCCGTCGCAGGCTCTTATTATGGTTTGGTATTTTTAGTAATAAACAAAGAGCGGTTAGTGGTGCTTACTTGCTTTTATGCCTATAGACTTGTGATATTTTATCTGTCAGTCGCCTCTTTATACCTGTTTGGCCTTTATAGCCTCATATCCACGTTTCGAGTTGGAACAAGGTATTAGAGTTATTAGAACATTTGAAGTGCAAAGGAGGAGGGTGCGGCCAGTAGGTACAAGTTACAGTGTATCTATCCTAACTATCATGAGTCATGACCCATAATTCTTGTTTTATATGGTAGTACTTCTCTTATCCGACTTTTAAGCAGCTGAAACTTCTGAAGTAGTTGGTTCTTTCTAGTCATAATTAGAAGCTGGGCAACTCCTACATTTATATCACATTAGCCAACATGGAAATTATCTCTAGGAGCTTCTTTCAGTGGAACTGATAACTTTTTGATATTTACTAGCAATAGTATTTGATTTTGGATCGGTGTAGATTTTGTTTAGTTATTACCCTGTGGCATCTGGCAAGGGCGTTGAATATGGACCCTAGTGTTGGTTCGGATGGTTGCTGGTTATTCCGATTTATCTGTCTACTAAGTAGAAAATATATACTACTGTGTCTGTATATGGTAATCAAGCTCACTTGCATAGACCTTAACAATTTCGATGGGAAACCTCCACAGCTAAGATGTAAGAAAGAGAAAGCTAGAGACCGACTTATCATTCAATAGGGATGGAAGTAGGGTGTGGTGGACTTGATTGCACATCTTAATGTGCGCAAGCACCCTAAATTTAGCAGGGTAATCTATACAAACAGTAGCTTGTATCTTGGTCCTGTGATGTAGTTGTTCGGGTTAGCTGGTATGAATAAAAGAGTTATGGTTCTGTTTTCCATCTTATGGTTGTTTTTTATTGTGAAATAATTTAAGGCTTGCTGCGATTTCCTGTTTTTCTTATTGCTTATTGCTCTGCTGGTATTTTATTAATCCAGCAATTCGATAATGAGATTATGGTTCAAATCATGAAGTTGGCTAGTGGTAACCACTAAGCCAATTCACACTCACTGGTTGGTTATGACTTGACACGGAGGCTGAGGCCAAGGCCAGAGGTGTCCAAGATATATCTAGGTCATGACCAAGACATCGGCCATTCAGTGTTGTTGGTCGAGCATATGTGAGACACATGATTGTAAGTTTGTAACATGATATTAGCAGTAGCACAATTGGGGAGGTCTGTGAATGATGGGCAACCAGTTGACCAACTGATTGGGCCAACTGTATGTCACAATTCACTCGAGAAAAGGAGAGTTTTGTTATGGTTTTGAGCAACTTCTAAACCAGGGTGTACATTACGGCTGCAGCTACTCGTCATAATCTTTTTTTTTTGCTGAGAAAGACACTATTTCATTAAAAGAAAAGACTATTACAAACTGCATTTAGAGATACATTCCTCATAACATCTTCTAAGAATAGAGGAGAATCCCAAATGTTACTCAATCTAAACCTTCTAGCTCTATGAGCAAGTTTGTCTGCCAATTTATTTTTACAACGCTTAATATAGCCAACCTTGCAAGATAAAAAACTAGATAGGGAAAGATGACAATCTTCTAAGAGATCAAGACTTCGCCAATCCAGATCACCCTTGCCGTTATTTACATAACCAACCATCTGAAGACAATCGCTAACTAAGATGACTTTAGACAGATTCAAATCTCTTTCCCAAGAGATCGCCAAAATGAGCGCGGTTGTCTCAGCCCCGACAGATTCAAATCTCTTGCCCAAGAGATCGCCAAAATGAGCGCGGTTGTCTCAGCCCCAACAACGCTAGAAATCAGTCCAAAATCCATTCTAAGACTCTTTATTGTCCCTGCAATATCACAGAGTATAACGCCAACACCCAAGTTAAAATTTTTAAAAGAACCATCCATAAACATGACATAATCAAAATCCTGTTTTTGGAAAGCAACTTCCATACTAACTGAATTAAGAGACAAAAAGGAGCTATATAAGTATTAATAAATCTTCTAACATCCAGCACAACCCTATCAAGATTGATTTGCACATGTTTAAATACAACATCACATCTCAGCTTCCAAACATACCATAAAACAATGGCTCCAACACTTGGCCAACCCACAAAGTAAGGAGAAACACCAAGAGAATTACCAAATCATGACATAAAGATGTCTTCAACCCAGTTCTTATCAATATACCCTAAATGTTGCGGAGAAAGAGCAAACCAGATATGGGAGGCAATCAGACAGAGAAAGAACAGATGCATCACAGACTCAGAATCCTTTTTTACAAAGAGGACAACAATCATCAATATCAGGATTGTAAAGCTTAAGAACAGAATTAACAGGTAACATTTGCGCGAAGATTTTCCACATAAAGAACTTTATCTTAGATAAACAATCCAGATTCCAAATTTTCTTCCAAAAAGAAGCTTCATCAGTTGAATAGGCTTCATTTAAGAAAGTTTTATAAGCTGATTTAACAGTGTACATGCCATTAGAAGTATGAGCCCACATAATTTCATCTTTCTTGGTTGTATTAATTCTAATAGATCTTATTCTAATTACATCTTTAGAGGAGAAGAAAGAAGAAAGAGTAACTAAATTCCAGTTATTTTCAACAGTATCAATAAGTTCACCAACATACTTATAATCATCACAGTTTGGATTAGCTGAAAAGGGAGGAGAAGAACTACCTGGTATCCAGCTTGAAGACCAAATTTTAGTGGAATTACCATCATTTATCTTGTACACTATGTTAGTTTTTAAAAATTTTAAACTGTTAATAATACCCTTCCAAATCCACGAAGAATTGGCAGCAGCCTTATCAATCTCCAAGAGATTTTGATTTTGGTAGTACTTATCCTTAAGAAACTTAGACATCAACTGATTTGGATTCTTTAAAAGTCTCCATCCCAGTTTTGTTATAAGAACTCTGTTCACAGTGAAAGAATTCCTAATGCCAAGGCCACCATTCAATTTAGATTTACCAATGTCACCCGAAGATCGAAAACAAGCCGCTTTTCTAGGATTTTTCTTAGACCACCAAAATGTTCTCTGAATGGAATCAATTTTAGAAGTAATCCTCTTAGGGAATGGAAAGCAAGACATATGATACACAACTAAGCTAGATAAAACATGTTTGGTAACCACAGTTCTCCCTGCTATATTAAGATTTGTTCTCTTAGTATTGCCAAGCCTAGAATAAAACTTATCAATTAGGAATTGAAAATATTTAGCTTTATCTCTTTTAACAAATAAAGGAGTTCCAAGATATTTTTCAGAACTGCTAAGAAATTTGATACCTAAAGTTTTTGACAGTAATTTAATATGCTTATGATGCAGCTTACTACTAGTAAAGAAACCGGATTTTTCTAAGTTAATAGCTTGGCCAGAAGCTTTTGCAAAAGTGTTAATGATTTTCATAAGATTCCTAGCATAAGTAAGAGAAGCTTTAGAGAAAAGCATACAATCGTCAGCAAAGAATAAGTGAGAGATTTCAGGGCTATCCTTCCTAAGCTTAAACCCTTGAATAACTTTACTCTTTTCACCATTGAGTAACAGTTGCGACAAAGTTTCCATGCAAATTATGAAAATGTAGGGAGAAAGGCAATCTCCCTGCCTAATACCACGAGAAGGGACGAAAACTTCACCTGGAGAACCATTAACTAGAATGGAGTAAGACACTGTGATTATGCACTGAGAGATGATTTGACACCAATCATCCGAAAAACCGAGTTTCTTAAACACTGCCAAAATGAAGGACCATTCTAATCCGTCGAAGGCCTTTAAAAGATCCAATTTTACAACCATATACCCATCTTTATTGTTTTTCCTTTTTTTTTATATTTAAAAGAACGCAAGATTTCATGACTAATTAAGATGTTATCTTGAATGTTACGGTTTGAAATGAATGCAGATTGATGTGGAAAAATAAAAGAATCCAAAATAGGTTTCAATCGATTTGTTAAAATTTTAGAAATAATTTTGTAGACTGTATTTGTTAAACTGATCGGTCTGAAGTCATTAGGCGTAGAAGGATTACTAACTTTGGGAATCAGAGCAATGAAAGAATGATTTAATTGCTTAAGAAGAAACTTACTGCGGAAAAAACTTTGCACATGATTAATAACTTCCCCTGAGACTTGGTCCCAATTATCCCTGAAAAACCTCCCGGAAAGCCATCAGGCCCCGGGGATTTCCATGGCGCCATACTGATAACAGTAAAATGAATTTCCTCACTAGTAGGAACAACTACTAGACTAACATTAAGTTCATATGTTATTATAAGCTTAATATCTTTAAGCACAATTTCAATATCAGTAGCGCTGGGAGAAGGTGAGGAAAAAATACTTTTAAAGTGATTAGAAAGAAGGGAAACCACATGTTCCCTACTTTCTAACCAGTTCCCTTGAGTATCCTTCAACATGTGAATAATGTTATACATGTTTCCTAGATTAACATAATTACGAAAGAAATTCGTGTTCCTATCATACTGAGTAAAATAGTCAATTCTCGATTTTTGTTTATAAAAGGAGTTTTCGATTTCATACCAGTAGTCCAACTGTCTAGAATAATTCAAAATGAAACTACCCAGAGCTGGCGTATAGTTCATGTTTTGCAGCTTTTCGATTTCCGAATTCAATCTATTTATTGTAGTTTTAATGTGACCAAAAGTATTCAAATCCCACTTACTGAGGTCATACTTCAGTGATTTAATCTTTTCGGCAACTATAAAAATAGGAGAACCTTTGGAGCCTTTTTCCCAGGAATTTTCAAGAACATTCTTAAAGTCAGGACTAGCTTGCCAACATTTAAAATACTTAAAAGGAATAGCTAAACTTTGATCATGATGAAAACATCGTAGAAGAATAGGGCAGTGATCTGAAAAAATTCTTCCCAAATTATTGACCCTAGTCTGAGGCAGTGATAAGCACGTAAGTGCTACATTTTACATCCATATTTATATTAGCTAGGACTCAATATTTTGGCTAATGATACTGTTTTAGTGCTTTTGTAGAAAGTGCTAGCGAAACCAACCATGAAAGTAAAAACGGTTTAATTAGAAGCTAATTGTCGTTTGCGATGAAAATGGCAAAATATAGCTGGCCTGGTATCATCACTATATATCAGCAGCACGAGGTCACACGGCCGGAGAATCAGCGCGTGAGCTGCACAAGGCGACAGGGAGACGTGGAACTTTATTACCATGTTTTCTTTTTAATGAACTGAGTACGATGGCAACTGCATGGAAAGTTGGTGCTGTTGATAGAATCAAATGGAAGATCAGAACAAGGCTGCAGAGTGAGAAATGACGTGGAATCGCTGCTCAACAGTACATCAACATCCAATGGAGGAGATTTAATAGCAGGAACTGGTAGATGGTGGTGATATCATCATGGTTATGGCAGCAAACACAGGAGAATATGAGGACAGCAAAAGCGAAACTGGTGGTGGACGTATATACATGGAAGACAAACTAAAGTTGTTGCCATTATTGTATTGCTGGGCAGCTGAGACGAAGGTGCGAGATGATGATTTCGTGGAAATATACAGATGATGAGGAAAGCAAATCCGATGGCGTGGTCTCGTTGGCTAAATAATTGCAGGCGGCAGGGGAGTTCATATTCGAAAGTTGTTAGCGATCGTTACATGACGAAAAGGTGCTTACAAGGTCAGAAGTTAATGAAAGGTGTAGTTCTCAATTGTTTGATGCGAACAACAGCGTTGATGGAGAATGAACCGGCATACACAAGTTACTTGCGTTTATGGTGTTGGACAGGGTCGACACGGAATTGAAGATATCTATGGAGAATGAATGGGAAGCAAACCAGTTACATTAGATGCTGGTGTTGTCTCGAGAGTTATGTTCAGGGAGGAATGTAAGAAATGAAGGAGAATGGAGTTGTTGTTGTGTTCATTGCTGGCACAGATAGGGTTATTAGATGAGGTGTTTAGTAAGATCGAGAAGAGCTGGTGCCGTTTTGGTTCAAGGCATGAGCTGATTGCAGGTGAAGAGACGAAGTAGTGCTGTGTGTTTTGGTCGAGATGTTGATTGTACTCGGTGGCTGTTTGGGCGAGATATAGACATTACAGAGATGCCAACGAGCAGGGAGATTATATTTTGATCCGGCAGTGATATATTTTCAAGGTTCCGATTGTTCTTAATGGCTCAAATAAGTGCAGTATGGTGTTTGCTGATACCTGCAATGGCGTTGGCTGAGAAGTTTTGAAGATTGAAGATGGTCAGGGAAGTATTCTGAAGAGAAAGAAGATGTGTATCAACTGAAATTGGGTCCAGTAAAGTCTTGAGAACGTGATATTGGTTGAGCACTGAACTGTCGAGTTGCAGCTGAGATGGCAGCGAAACAAGGAGCTAGTCGACTGGTGGATGAATTGAGTCGTGGAGTTTTGGTGCTGGTTCAAAGACGACTAGAATCTTGCAATTGCAGGTGATGTTTGAATGGGTTCTGTGCAGTCGATGGTAATAGTTGCTGCCGGTGACTAGATGAACAGAAATTAGTTGTTGGTCGGGTTTTGGAGCTGGTAATGGACCTGAATGGATGGGCTTTGGCAGATTTGCTAGGTCTAATTTTCAGACTCTCGCAACATCAATAAAGAGAAAGTGAAGACAGAGAACAAAGGGGATCGGCTACTGGACAGAAATCCGTAAGCAAGAGAAGAATATAGAAGTGCGGCGGCCTTGGAGGTTACTAGAACGATCGAGAAGGAAGAAGACGAAGTGACGGTTTAATCTTTCTAATCTTTTGTTCATTATTTTATGGATTTTGAGAAATTCATAGCCATGTGTAGCTAGACTTTTCGTAACTAGGGTTTACATGTGAAACCACTTTTGGGTATTAGGCTAATACGAATGGATTATATAGCATTAGACCGTTATGATTTGAATAAGATTAATATTTGATTATTATTTATCGATTTATCAAAATATGAGTTGTTGCTTCACCGGTTTTCATAACCTTTGCGCATGATTTTTAGGATCGAAAATATATTTGTCTACTTATTTGATGTTCCATGATTAGGTTAAATCCTTTGATGCGGTATGCTTAGAATAGTCAGGTATTATTTGAGAACCTAAAATTTAGTTTCGTATTATTTTCTCGCTAATGCAATTTGATGGTGCATTCTTTGGTTTAGTTTTTTGATGTGCCATGCTTAGGGTGTCCCAGAGATATTTGCAACTCTGATACATATAATAGGTGATGTTGATAGAACAAACGATAAATAAATATTCATTATGTTTCATTTCAGTAATTGAATAGAAATTGTGGTGGATACATTGAACCCTGGTTACCAACTTTCCCATTTGATTCGTTTTATTACTTTAGTTTATTTTTCTCATTGTCTTTATTCTTTCAAAAATCCAAAAACATCTTTATTTGTTAGTCCATTAGAGATATTGATTACGTATTTCCACCGCTCCCTGTGGGTTCGACCCGTACTTGCCTCTGTCTACTAGTTGGACACTGTGCGATTGCGGTTTATTTATATAGGGATCTCCGGATCCTATCAATTTTTGGCGCCGCTGCGGGGAGCGGCTGTGAAATATTGTGATTGGTATTTTTGATTTTGTAAATAGTTTGGTTTTTATTTTTGTACAATATTTTTTTTTTAGGATTTCTTTTCCTTTTTGACTTGTTTTTTTTAGAATTTTGTTTCAGGTATCTTTTTGAGGATGATGACTCTTTCTCAGGAGACGTCACCTACGATGACACTGGCAGGATATACGCGTAGAAATGCAAATTATCAGGCAACCTCATTTGAGATGACGCTTGGTGAATATATGCATAGGCAACGATATGGAGTTTTTTCTCCACAAATGGTAAGTGAAGAATCACCTTTAACGATATATGAGAAGTATTACAAACACACACCACCTAGTTTGGAACAAAGATTGAGAGTTCTTGAATGCCAAAGATTATTTGCTGACGATGATGAATCTTGTAGTGACTCTCTGTCCCAGACAGAACATATAGATGATCCTTTGGATGCTTGTGTGGATGATTTGCCTAGTTACGTAGATGAATCTATCTCACAAGATCATTCACCCGACTTACAGGTTGTTTCTAGACCCCTAGACTTCCAAAAGTTACCCAATTTAGGGTTAGAATTGTGTGCTTCTCAAATTTTGTTGGATCACTTTGCATCCAAATACCCAGAGGACTTGTCTATTCCTAATACCATGCATGATGAGCCAATTGATATTTCGCCAGTCCAAATAGATTCCCCATATTTTATTCTTTATGCACTTCCATGTGTAGTAAAAACTAGGTTAGGGGGTTATCATTTGTTTTTGATTGTTTCAGCATCTCCATGGAATCATAACATAAGTGCGAAGCTGTCATTTGTAAATACTGTATTTTGGGTTGATCCCCAAATTTTCAGGTTGTTAGTTTATGGGGATCCTTTTTGTATATTCCAGTAGGTATTTCTATTTTGTTTTATTTTTATTTGTTTATTTTCGCTTTTTATGAATTTCCCATCTTAATTTTTACGTTGGATGACTCAATTACATTGAGGACAATGTAATGTTTAAGTGTGGGGGAGTGGTTAACTTTTTCATTTTCTTTTTCAGGAATTTTCTTGCAATTTATGACCAGCTGTGTAGCGGGTCTAAAAAA